>NW_019385377.1:0-11435 GCF_000671375.1 Centruroides sculpturatus
AACTGGTTGTGAATTAGAGAATGTATTTTAATAGCATCGTCACAATTGGCTATTTCTTTATTGGTTTTAAGGAGATAGCTACAGTGCACGGTGCTTATTGATGCTATAGAAATATCTGTATTTCACAAGCCAAATACAATATAAGCAAAAACATCATCTATAAAAATCTGTCTGGCATCCTTAATGATTTTATTTATACTGTCCATTATAGGGGTCACTGGCAAATGAAAAGAGAGAATCCTAGCTGTCAACTTTGGTTGACTTCCCCTTTTATGTCAAAGGGGTGGAAAACATCAGAGGGTGGAAAACAAACTTCATTAATGTTTTTGAAAATATTTCTTTCATGTATTATTTGAGAACTCCTGATGAACTCTAGAGGTGCCCTTACCTCTCTGATAAAACTGAACCATCCAGGCAAAAAGCATAATCTTCTGTATCTAGTTTTCTTTCCTGATTAGATTATGTCTACCTACTAATATATTATATACAATATATAATATATTTTTCACTGAAAAAAGTACGGAGGGTATCGAGTTGCTTATTATAATATCATCCGATCCTTACATATGAAATGTAATGTAAATGTATTGATATGTATGAGAACCTACATGACGTTAAACAATACAAAATATGATTGTAATGTTATATGTATTTTCTAAATATGGAGTGATCAAAATAAAAAAAAAATAAATTTTTGATGACTTTAGAAACTATATATGCGATTCAATCTTGCATATTAATGCTCTTCATGCAATGCCTTAACTAATCATGTCATTCCATGAACATGTGAATGGCACTTCTGTATAGATGTTATAGTTCTAGAAAAACTTCAATTGTGATTTTTTTTGAGAATACCTGAATAGTGGGTCCTGCAGCTTTGATGGAGTTTAAGTACAAGTAAATACTACACATCCAGAAAATTTTATTGAAATTGGTGATGACAAGAGTTCCCCTTGTAAGTGTGTCTTTAAAGAAATCATTAAAATTTTTAATATTCATCTGCTATCATAATTTTTCTGAAAACCACTGATCCGAAAACGGAAGAAAATTCACCTTTAATTTTCTTCCATTTTGTAATGTCAATCTACATTTTAATTGCTATTACAGACACTTCTACTTGAACTTGTATCTTGAAAGCTGATTAATTTCTGGTAATTTCAATTTTAGGGTATGTTAATTCTCTACAGTAAATAAGTCTTAAGTGATCAACTTTCAAACTTGTGTCATTGGATATTGTAGAATTTATGTACATTTTTAGTAAAATCAAGAACAATGATGATAATGGCCATTACTTTATATACTGCTTATTTACTCTGCATCAATGGTTCCCAATTAGTGGTATGCGTACCCCGGGGGTACGCAAAATCACATTAAGGGGTAAGTGCAGCAATCTAAAATCAGTCTATTTAAAATTTAAATGCATGAGATGAAATAATCAAAAAATAATTGGGTGGACCATCAAAAATTTGGCAATTTACAACACGATGTTGAATGCACAAATTTGTTTATTTATAACTGAAAATATTCTCGAAATTTCATTAAAAAAATGCATTTGTGACAATACCTAAATGAAATTCTTATGCTAGAAACAAAAATTGTACAATTATCATTATCATCATGTCAACAAAACGGCAATAAAATATTTACTATCATTTTGAACAACATACCTCTGCAAGAGCGGATTTTCGGCCATGACAAACATGAAAACTAAACATTGTCACCGACTTCAACTTGAAGATGACTTGAGACTGAAGCTGACCAAAAAGCAACCAGATTTTAAAAAGTTGTGCAAAGAAAATTGTGCACATTTGTCACATTAAAATTAAATAACCTCATGTTATTTTCATTATTATTAGAATTGTATTTTAAAGGTAATAAATGTAAAAACAACTTATTTTATTTATCACTAGCTGTCTACCCACAGCTTTGCCCGCATTATATCGAATTTTCTCATGGGAGTAAGATATTTTCTCGCAGTAAAATATAGACCATGTCCATCTGCAACATGTAAGCTATCTCTGTGCCAAATTTTATTAAAACCTGTTCAGTGGTTTAGATGTGAAAAGGTGACAGACAGACAGAATTACCATCAAATTTATAATATTAGTATGGATTAATATGAATTTCTGCTATAAGGGGTACGCGAGTTTAAGCTCTTTTATGAAGTGGTACGCAGGAAAAACTAATTGGGAACCACTGCTCTACATCCAATAGGACAGTTCTTCTCACCAACAGTTATCAGAAGGGTTTGTAGTTGTAATTTTAATTGTAATTTCATTTTAAAAATTTTGAAAAGGAAATAAATTTAGCTTGTAATCTCTTTAAACATAATTTGGCATATCTGATGAATACTTTTACTTTAGAAATAAATGCACTTCTGATCTTATAATTTAGTTTTAAGAAATTTCAGCTACACCATAAAAACATTAGGCAGCATTTACATAAAATTAAAAATGAATGTAATATATTATATCCATTTTTCATTCTTTATAAAAATGATATAATTTAAATTTTTTTAATATCAATATAGGTTAGGCACAAGAAAATAGATATCCAGAAATTTTGAAATAATGTTTATAATCGTATTGGCTGTAGATTATAAAATAATTAAAATAATACACAGTAATATGACTTTTTTTATATTATGTGACTATTTAACAACAACAACTGTGTCTTAACCCTTACTTTAGATCAGTCCAGCAATACAAAAGTTCACCTCTTGGACTTGGAAATTGAGCTAATACATAAGAAAATACTGTATATCTTGGCAGATAAGACAAGGTATAAATTTTCATCAAAGTTTTATAGTTTTATCATATATCTGTCCTATAAGACAACAAACTATCAATGGCCTATGAATTTAGTTTATATCAGCCATCATCATCTGAATAATAATACTGTATAGTGTATATGGAATTATGTCCTATTTGTAATTTTTCAAATAAACAAATTTTATTTTCTTGCATCTAGCAGTACTGCCTTGCGATTGTTGCAAACATTGGCACAGATTCAGCATTCAACATTCAGCCAATGCCAGTATGACCTTGACTATTCGCAAAAATGTAGTATGGGCTATTCTATTCTGTGCACATACCCTACTCTATTCTAGTAAATAATTACGGTTTGTCTGTCTTTTTATAATGGTTTTAATTTATATAAATTTTAATATAATTTTTTTTGTATCTGTCCTGTAAGATGACCCCAGATTTTGGAGGCCTTTTTTTAATCATTCAACTATCGTCTTATCTGCTGAGATATACGGTAATTACAAAAGTCTACCACAAGCCAATGTACCAAGCCACTTTCATGGCATCTAATTCTGATCCCAGGAGATACAAAACTGTGACCTTTAGGGTCCTTATAAACTGAGTGCACACTCATTGGTCTCTTAAGGTAGACACTAAAGAAATAAGCCATATTAGGAAAATTGCCTTTAAAATGAGTACAGTGTAAGTTTTATTTCCAACCTAATTAGAGATATTGTGAGAGTCGAGTTTAGTGAATAAATTTGTTAAATAAAATTTTTGTTAAGGGAGGAAAAGACAAAAAAATTTAACTTCAAATTGCCATAAAAAAAAGACATAAAAATCTTTTCCCACGAACTTAGTTCCTTGTCAAGCATGATACATCGAATGTGTCACCCGAAATCTCGAAAAAAGCTATTGGTCAAAGAAAAAAGAACAGTCCTAATAAGGCAGTGGAAAAAACCCAACGAGACCCCCTTTATAAAAAAAAGGGGTCGATACGTAAGAGTCAGTCTCTGGAAATTTGTGCGCACTGTGTTTTTTACAAAAACGGATAAGTCGCTACCAGGAACTCATCTAATCGCCGCTGTTCGAAAGGACTACGCCCGACAACGTTAGGAAGAACTTTGTGCTACTTGAAAAACGTATCAGCTCACGTTGTCGTTTCGGATGATTATGAAGAAAAAAAACCAGTGGGGAGCGCGTCCGTAAGTCGACATGTATGACTTTCCTTAAATATATAGACAAGTTGACAGGTTTAACAATAAACAAATAATTTATTAAGTGTCTAAAGCTAATATACAGGTGAGTGATATAAGTTCGAAGGTTACATGTTGTTAAATAGCGATTTCGAAATATATATAATCACCAAGACTGGCGACTGCACGCCAGTCTTGATGATTATATATCTACGCTATATCGCGTGCCTAATTTCTGTCTCGAGAAGAGAGTTCCCAATTTGAGCTAGCAAATACAGGTAGGCCTCTTACAACGCGGTAGATACGTTCCTTGAAAATACCGCATTGTGGGAAATCGCGTTATAAGAGACACCAACTCAATACAAAAATTGGGATTTGGTTCTAAAAAGAGAAAAACTTGGCGTTTGAATGGCGTTTGTTTAATTTTTCAAACCAGCCATTGGTAGCCACGAATTTAACACTGGTTTAATCAGCTGACCAGTGGCGTAGCGTAGTGGGGGCGGCAGACGCGGAACTTTTAGGGGGCGGCAAAATTTCATAATAAATAATAATAATATCTTGTAAAAATTTAAACCATTTCATATTTTTGTCGCACCTATGATTCGGACCGATTGAAATGAGCACAGAATTGTTCATTACTTATTCTGTGACGAAACTGAATTTTAGTCTTTTAAATTGAGANTTGTCTCTGTACATCATACTTTTCCTGTTAACAATGAAGTTGTGCCGGTCATGTAGCTAACTCCATTAGGAAAAAAATGAATATTTTTCTTTAATGGAGTTTATTTTTTGAATTGAAATGACGTGACTTCCAGCCCAAAGCAGAAGTTTGTATATAGTTAATCGGGCTTCTTGTCTGTAATCTTTCCATATCTGGTCTTGATTTTTATCTATCTAATACCATTCTCAACATTAAGGAAGAACAGACAGCAGACAGGCAACAGTGAGAATTTTGCAATTTTTTCGAATTACAGCCCAAAAAATAAAAGTACAAATTTAAAAGTTATTTTAATTATATTCAAAAATATTATCTTCATTTACAATAATACATTTATGGCTATACAGTTCAAATGTACAAAAATATTCTAACTGTCAAAATTTAATTTACATCAATGAAAAAATCAGTAAACTTAGTTTATTTGGATGACAATTATCACATCACGTGTCTTAGCTTAAATAACTACAGCAAATTTATCAGCTTTCAAGACAAATTTAAATAGAAATGCCTAATAAGATCAATTAAAGCATAGATTGAACACTCAAATAAACAAGCACGAACTGAGTGAGGTGTGTATACTTTTCTTTGTTGATTTTAGGGAAAAAGTTCGATGTCAGATGAATATGTCTTCAATACACAAAGAATGCACATTTTATAAATTGATTGTAGACCAAGAAAGAGCTATTTGATGAATTTGGAATTCCAATTTAAAATTAGCACATAACTCTGTTTCATCACATAACCTGCACTTGCTTTAAATTACCTTTAGACAACTCACAGGTTATCTGCCTGAAATCGTATTTCCAGTTGTTTTGTGATATTTTCCGTCTGTTTAAAGTATACATTTATAAATCATTAAACTATTGTATTACTATAGTTAATATCTAGTTATACAATCATTCACAAAATACTATATACAGAAAACTATTTCAAATTTTCATTATAATAAACAAAACTTCAAACTAAAAATGCTAAAACAAAGTAGTCCCAGTTATCAAAAAGACATGTAATTCAGAAACATGTTTCATTCCATTTATTCTGTAGCCTAAATCAAGGTTGGAAACATTTCTGATTAAATTTATATATTTTGATAACCAATACTTTAAAGCAGTTCATTTTATTGGGGCCATAGGAAGGAGGAATAAAGTGATTCCATAGGGGAAAGTCTATTGGTTTGATCTGTGTTACGTGATAGCCAGTGATTTGAAATTATTGTTTATTTATAACATTGGCTGCAAAAAGTGGTTTGGACCGGCCAGATCCATTCCTACGACCTTGTTTAATATTATCATTTTTTTTATTTTCTTCACTGTTTATTAATTGTATTACATTATCAACTAATATAAATCATAAAATATATATTTAATAAATTGATTGTAACTTTATAATGTCTGTAATTTTCTCTTTCACAAATTTGTGTTCTAGTCATAATTAAATGCTTATGTTTGCCACAAACCATAAATTACCATATACTGTTAAATAATAGGCCTAATTTATATATTAAAATATTTGAAAATACATCATCTGAATATTTTAAACGTAACTGACTTTTTAATATTTATTAATATTAATATAAATAGCAATTTCCCACATTTGATGTCAATTTGAAAAGAATTATTATCATATGAAATAATATAAACTTCAATAAATTTTTTTCTTCTTTTCTTACCAAATCAATGAAATAGTTGGATATATTGGATCAGTATTCAATAGTAAGTAGAAATTTACTTTTTTCTCCAATTCAATAATTAATGCAATTGCACTTTTACCATTGAAAAGACTTTTTAATAAAAATATTCAAATTATTATTTTTATCATAGATTACTAATTATATGCAAACAATGATAATATACTTTTATACAAAAGGTTTCAAATGTTTTGGGTTCATTAAATCATTTTATTATTAGTAATTTGTATTTTGAGCAGTTAATACTTACAAAATTGTTTTGTATTTTAACCTTTTTACAGTAGACCTATGGGTAAACTACTTACTTTTGCTTTCAGATACATTATTAAATTTTTAATATACGATATTCAATTAATGTAGTTATGCATAATATGATATAAAATCTACATATATATTTGAAAATACTACTCACAAGTACTCGAATATTAAAGCTGTGGTTGATATTCAAATTCGAGAAAAAGTATATTTGCCCACCTCTATTATATATATATGTTTGATGGAATAAGTACTGAAAAATGTTTTAGGTAGCTAATCAGAATCAGAATTTTGCCTCAGTTAGGTAATTTATAGACCTCAAGTACAAGAAGCGCATGTTTCATTCTACTGGTGAAGTTTTGAATAATAATTAGGAGTTTGTTAAACTAGAGGTTATCAACCTTTCATCAGGGACTGACTGGTAAAATTACAGATAATTTTACCTGGACAGGTAATTCTGTTTATTTATTATGTTTATCTAGAGTTACCATATGGACTTTGTTACGTAAGGTAACTATAGATTACTATTTAAATATCACCCATAATGGATGGTGCCAGCTTCAGTACAGTCAAATATTTTTATTTGGACCGTTGGAAACTGTTGAAATTTTTTGCAGAGTGGCACTAGTCTGTGAATTGGCCATGGAAAAACACTGTGATAAACACTGCATTTGAATTTTGTCTGAGACATTACCAAATCCAGTAAATAGTTATTTAGGGCCTACTGTATTTGGTAACTAACTAACTGTTTTTCATATGTAGACTATTTAAAGATCTTATAATATTGGAAATTGAAAAATCAAATGTAAATTGTTCTGTATTCAGATGTTCTAACATACTAGCAAATACTTGACACATAATACCAAAAATTTTACATTATTGTTTTTCGGAATGTCCAAGCCTTAAGCATAGGTGACAAATTTGGACAAACTTTGCTAAAAGAAGAAAGTAATACAAAATATATTGTTAATTTTTTAAAAGTGGATATCAATAATTTTTTAAAACTATTCATGTAAATATGGTAAAAATGATCATGGCACAGATATGCAGTATGCATTCATAGGTGGGAAAAAGGTAAAGACCATCAAAATTTACCATTGAAAAACCAATACTTAAAAATTCATACTTCTTTTTAAAAATGGCCAACGATTTTTACACATTAAAAAGTACATAGAAGAGATCATTTTAACTACATTGCATATTTTTGTGGAGGCATAGTCTCAACAGAAAACTCATTCCTAGTGATTGGACATGGCAAAATTGAAGATATTTAATATCTCTTGTACAGTAGACCCCCTATAACGCTTAGATACGTTCCACATTATTCGAATTTTATGTTGTAGGAATCATTAAATACATGAGCCAATCGCAGCCCGACACGTGTGAAGTTTACGGACTAATGCTGTTTGAAAGGTTTTCTTCTGTAAAATTAACCGATTCTAGACTAATTACACTCAACATTTCCAAAACACGTATAATTTTTTGGGAATAATCCGTATAAACTATGCTATAAACAAAAAATTGTAGGATTACTTACCGAGTGTGCACCGTTTGACTATGCCATTGCTCAAGCTTGTTTTTGCCATAGAACAGCGCACGAAACAGCGGCCACGATTTCTGATAACGAATTTTTCACAGAAAAATAACTTGACCTTTGGAGGCATCATTAATATAAATAATTTTTATGGCCATTGAATAAGAAATGTTTCTTTCACAAGAAATGTATAAAATTACAGTGCTGTATTAGACTTACGGTACCTAATTTACATACTGTACAGACGATAATAAACTCAACTTACTAGCCTAAAATCTCCGTAGCGTGTTGCCAGGCGGCAGAAAGCATATATATAATTATAATAAAATTACAATAAATTAAGTTAATATATAATTATATATACAGTACCTAATTTATATATAATTAATATATAATTATATGTACAGTACCTAATTTATATATAATGCTGTACAGACGATAGCAAACTCAATTTAGCCGCCTAAACTCTCTGTAGTGTGGCGCTGGGCGGGGGAAAGTAGTTCAGCTACTCGTCCACTATTGGTCCAGATTCAACCAATCTTGTCGTGGCAGGAGTAGGCGACAACCTTTTACGAGTCACTTTATATGAATACTGCTACAATTTTTTTGCTACGTCATAGGAATTTCTGTTATAGGAACCCACGTTATAGGGGGGGTCGACTGTATGCATTTTTAATGTGAAAAATGGTCTGCCCTTTTTATAAAAGAAATGGTACTAAATGTTAAATTTATTTATTGTATCATAAATGAGAGACCAGTATAATTTTTTAAATAAAATAAATTTTGCTTACAGGAAGGTAAACCATTGGGTTTCACAATATTGAAGTTTACCATAACGGATGCTGATGCTCCTCCGAATACTTCACCTTTCAAGTTCGATATTTTATCGGGAAACGAAGAGTTGGCTTTTCGAATCGTTCAGCAAGATGGCACGTTGAGAACAGCTACGAAATTCGATCATAAATATCGAAGTGAATACATATTACACATTAAAGCAACTGACAACGGTAATCCTCCTCTGAGTAGTGATACCTGGGTAACCATCATAGTAATCGAAGAAAGTCAATTTGCTCCGATTATTACCCCTCTAGACGTGGCTGTAAGTTCGTATTTAGACGATTTTCCTGGAGGAGTGGTGGGTCGCGTTCATGCCATGGACGAAGATCCATACGACAAGTTGGTTTACCACATTGTCTCTCCGCATGAAACGCTATTTACTGTGGATCGTGAGGATGGCACATTGTTTGCCTTGGCTGGTTTAGATGTGGGCATTTATGATGTTAACGTTAGCGTCAGTGATGGAAAATTCACTTCTTTCACTACAGTAACTGTGGAAGTGGCTGTGGTGACGGAAGATGCTAGAAAACACAGCGTGGCTGTTCGTCTAAATGATGTTACACCCGAAGACTTTCTTTTAACGTATCGCAAAGGATTTCATCGTGGATTACGCAATATACTTAACGTCCGTACAAAAGATATTGAAATCATCAGTATGCAGCCCACAGTGGAAGAAAATATAAGAAAAGAAAGAAGTGCCCTTCAAGATTTGGATGTAGTTTTTGCCGTTCGTAAAGGAAATCGTGGATTTTATCCTCCGAAACTAGTCCGATCCAAGCTCAAGGAGAAAAAAGAAACTTTAGAAGCAAGTTTAGGTCTTTCTGTAGTAAAGGTATGTATATGTGTATGTATATACAGGTAACCCCCGTATAACACGGGAATTACGTTCCAAAAATTTGCCGTGTTATATGAAACAAAGAACTAATGTGAAAAGGGGGGTTAGGTTCCAAAAAATAAAAAACATGCTGTTAAATCCTTCTTTAAATTGGATTTATTATTCAATTTTTTTATGGGTAAAATACTTATTTATTATTTAAGTAAATATTTTACCAGATGATTATTCATCCTAAATGATTATCTCAGCATGAACATCATCAACTGGTAACAGTTTTTGAGTGCTTTCATTAGTAGTGGTCGCTCTGCATCTTTGCTACAATGGGAGTGCGCTGCTGTTTGTAGGCATTTAGAAACAACGGTGAAAGAAAGAAAGATGGCAGCGCCCACACTATCGATAGTATTGTGATGGAGGAATCTATAATTTTAAAATATGAGCTTTTAGAGGCAAAAGAAGGGTCTCAATTGTAAATTTAACCATTAAATGGGTTATTTGTTGAAAGAGCATTTAAAGTAGTGATGAAAAACATTAGAATGTTCGCGTGGAGTTACGCAGAGGTATAAAAGAACGCACCCTTTATTACATTTCATGTTAAACGAGGGTTTTACCCAATTTCCGAATCGTGTTAGAGTGAACCTGTGCTATAAAAGCATCATGTTATACGGGGATATGTCCCAATTCTCGAACCATGTTAGAGTGAATCCGTGCTATAGAAGTGCCGTGTTATATGGGAGTTACCTGTATATATATTAAACTTATGTCAACAAAAATATATATTTTTCAGACTGAATATTTTTAATTATTCTAAGTATATAGATAACATTTGTTTATAAATTTCATTACTATGTTTTTTAAATTGGTATAAAGTAAGAAGTAATTGTAAATATGGATTTAGTAGAGGCAAAACAATGTGCAGTTGCTGCATTTTATGAAAGAGCGGTTAAAAGTTTGGATTATTCTTGAGTGATGGTTGTTTCCATCTAATGTCGATGTTTGATTCTGTTAATATAAAAGTTTCAGGTGGCAACTTGTGTCAAATGGCTATTAGAGGAAAACCTCTACTGTTGTTTATGTCTTGTGTGGTTAGAAGCTTTGTCTAAAAATTACTAATGAATTTCATAAAAGACTGGTGGAACTGGTTGAAAAGTAAAGTACAGTAGACCCCCCTATAACGCTTAGATACGTTCCACGCTAACCGAAAATTACGTTGTAGGAACGATTAAATACATGAGCCAATCGCAGCCCAATAGGTGGGAACTTTACAGACTAAGGCTGTTTGAAAGGTTTTCTTCTATAAAATTAACCGATTCTAGACTAATTCCACTCAACATTTCCAAAATACGTATAATTTTTTGGGAATAATCTATATAAACTATGCTATAAACAAAAATTATAGGATTACTTACCTAGTGTGTACCGTTTGACTATGCCGTTGCTTAAAGCTGGTTTT
Organism: Centruroides sculpturatus; assembly: GCF_000671375.1. Classification (NCBI taxonomy): domain Eukaryota; kingdom Metazoa; phylum Arthropoda; class Arachnida; order Scorpiones; family Buthidae; genus Centruroides; species Centruroides sculpturatus. The sequence continues at coordinate 11,260 of NW_019385377.1, forward strand.
CATCGCGGAACAGCACATTAAACGACGGCCGCGATTTCTAATAACGAATTTTTCGCATAAAAATAACTTGACCTTTGGAGACATCATTAATATAAATAATTTTTATGGACATTGAATAAGAAGTGTTTCTTTCACAAGAAATGTATAAAATTAGTGCTGTATTAGACTTACGGTAC
>NW_019385377.1:12535-27890 GCF_000671375.1 Centruroides sculpturatus
TCCTTATTTAAATCGGATTTATTATTCATTTTTTTCATAGGTAAAATACTTATTTATTATTTAAGTAAACATTTTACCAGAGGATTATTCATTTTATATGATGATCTCAGCATGAGCATCATCAACTGGTAACAGTTTGTGGGTGCGTTCGTTAATAATAGTTACTCTGCAATGGGAGTGAGCTGCTGTTTGTAGGCATTTAGGAACGACGGTGAAAGATGGTGGTGCCTGCACTATCGATAGTATCATGTGGAGGAATCTATAATTCTAAAATGAGCTTTTAGAGGCAAAAGAAGGGTCCCAACTGTATAATTTAACCATTAAATGGATTATTTGTTGAAAGAGGATTCAAAGTAGCCACGAAAACAATAAGAATGCTCGTGCAGAGTTACGCGGAGGTATAAGAGAAACGCACCCTTTATTAAATTTTATGTTGTACAAGGGTTTTACCCAATTCCCGAACTGTGTTAGAGTGAACCTGTGCTATAAAAGCACCGTCTTATAAGGGGGATGTTCCCAATTCTCAAACCGTGATAGAGTGAATCCGTACTATAGAAGTGCTGTGTTATACAAGGGTTACCTGTATTAATATATTTTTACTAAATATTAATATATATAATTTATAAAGTTTCTTTATATATATTAATGACTTTTTATAAATTATTGCAACAAGTTTGCATTGTAATAAAATACTAACCTATACCAAGGACACAAGGCACAAAGTAGACCATCTTTTTGAACTGCTTTCAAAGTGAAAGGATATTCATAACCCAGACTGTCATCACTACAAAAAAATTTAAAATAATGTATTAAATATAATGTAATATCCATTATGAATGAGCTATGAAGTATAATTATTCAGTAATGTTAATAATGTATAAATAAATTAAGCATTTATATTAAAATTCTTCTTTTGATAAGAATTACAAATACTCAGTTATTATACTAAATAATAAAAACTTGAGCACAAGAAATTATATTTTGAAATGTCAGTAAAAAAGCAACTGATCATGATTTCATGAATTTTTAAATACTAATATAAATTTTACTAAGTGATCATCTAGATGCAGTAAATACTGAATCTAGATTATCACTTAAAATATTGTACTGACTTCTGTATTGACTTAGTTCATTTAAATTTCATTTAAATCTAAATAAAAATACACAAATATTTTGTTTATGAGGTAACATTTCAGTTTTAGATTTTCATATAATATAAATCATCTGTATGCATAATTATTATTACTATTGCAAATTACCTAAAATAAACATGATGATCAGTTATAAAATCTTTAATAACATACATTGCTTATTTTCTTATCATTATCAACATGTAGATGGACTACATTAAAGCATTTAAAATATTGAATTATCAAATAATATTTTGTTGAAGTTTAATGGTATTCGACAACTTTCTGTGGTGTAACTCTACTAAAGAGGCTTTGGCAAAGTTGCCAAAGTGAAATGCTTTTGAAGGTAACACCCATGTGTATTTTTTTATTGATGTTCAAATAAGATGTTTAAATATTTAGTAGTGATGCAACGAATATTTGGTTACTATTCGGTATTCGGCCTATTTTTCGCTATTCGGCTGAATACCAAATATTTAATCACTATTCGGCCGAATACCGAATACCTAAAAACAGGAGTAAGAAATAACAAAAACACAGTAAATTATTTAATCATTTTGGTACTGTATTTAGATTTAATGTTGTCGGGTTAGTACTGTTTGTTTATATTTATTTATAACTTATAACATGCACAAAATAAAAAAAAATAATATTAATCACATGTATTTACAATTTATAATTACAAAAATCAGCACATGTACACATATTCATTCGAGAATCGTCGCACACATTTGAGGATCTGACCCTGCCTATCCTTTTTAAGTGCTCGTCTTTGCTCTTTTCTTTCTCTTTCCTCTATCTCTCTAGTCCACGTATGCCTATGCATACATCATAATACGCGCTCACGATACTTTCAATTCGTCACTTTTCCGTCGTAGTTTTTTTATTTTATAATTACGTGACTCATAGCCTGGTGATAACGGAAAAAAGAGACAGATAGGACGTTGGTATATGTCACAGTTATGATTTCACAGATTCGAGATAGCTTGGTAGCCCAAACGGTCCCAGGATTTCGCCCGTGCACGCTAAGTGACTTTTATTACAAGCATTTAGCTTTCCGAAGTCTATGACAACAATTGTTTGGCATTGACGGCCGCAAATTTCTAGCCAATAAGCTGCTTCAACTTGTTCAATTATGTTATCAACTCAATTTCATATTTATTTTCACAGTTCCACTTCGCGGTCTTTCTCTGTTCTTTTTCTGTTATTTACACGTGTGGGTCATTTCATTGTTATTCATATTTGATATCATAATTTATCACATACTGTCATGACGCTCTTGTCTGTCTGCTACAACTGTCAAGAAATAACGCAATTGGCGAAGCGTAGTGGCAGTGGGCCAATGGAGAGCAGGGTCCTTGCTATAATACTGTTTGCGCGCCAATTTTCGTTAATCAAGTCGAATAGTTTGGCCGAATATTCGGCTATTCGGCCATGCTCCTGCCAAATATTCGGTATTCAGCCTCAGGCCGAATATATTTATTCATTGCAACACTAATATTTAGTGTTGTGTATACCATACCTCTATAAAACAGTTTTGATTGAGGATTTGCTCAACTTTTTAAAAGTAATCTGATGTTTGTTTTCATTATGAAATAAAAAAAATGTGTTTGATCCAATACCAAATTCAACTAAAAATTAAAACAAGTAAAATGGCAAGGCCGTATCTGAGAAAAGACTATGTCTCTGAGACTCACTATTAAGCGGGATCACTTTGATGTTCACAGTGAGTCTCCTTCTCATTCTCCAATCTTTTTTGGTATTGCTGGTTTTGAGCGCAATCATTCAAACTTTGCTGGCCATAGCCACAAGGTCATTCATGATGCATTTTTAGTGAAATCAACCTATCCAATGTTGAAATTTCTCTCCATTGCATGTCACCCCAGGTTAATTTTTGTCAATACCTAACAAAAATTTTTTGTTTTTCAAAAAAATAATCATTGCTATTGTATCGTCTGAAATTATTTTTTTATTTTGCACAAACAAAATATATATATTAATAAATTTAAAAAGGAAAAAAATTATATTTCAGAAGTTAAGTTTTAATATAAAATTATAAAGACTAGCGCCATCTAGTTTCAAAAAACATTCTGATGCTGAAACAAGATATCTCAGGTCAACCAGTCAAGGTCAGCATGTGGCAACCAGAGATATGTGGGGAATAACACAGGACAGGTAAATGGGTTTTTTCAAAGATTTGTTTGTCAGAATTCGATTTCACAATGTTTCCATTTCCAACTTCCCAATGAGTAACACATGCACCAATCTTGCACTAGTGCCTGTTTGTAGAAAAAGTGTCACCATTTTGTATTTTATTTTGACTTGGTTTTGGTCCTGAGTATCTACAAGTCTGGTTTTTTTATGCACACATGATTTGGGCACCTAATAGTCTGTGCCAAATTGCAACTCCTGACATGCACTCCTTCATACCTCTAAGTTGGTAAGCCAGGACAGCACTGCAATTTTATAAACAAGACATAGTCTTATCAATAATGAAATATTACAAAGAATTTTAAATTGCAGTCTTTAGCTTAAAAATTCAGTAGTATTGATTAAATTTTTTCCTAAGTTAAATAATGATCACAACAAAAAATATTTCTCTTGAAAAACTCATAAGGTTAATTTATAATATTTTTGGATGTTTCATAAAGAAATTAATACAGTAGACCTGCCTATAACATGGGTTCATATAACACAGGAAAAGAATTGTGAACGTGTTCATATAACACACTAAAAGAGACTCATATAACATGGTAAAAGAATGAGACAGACTGTCATGTTGCGACAGGATTGATCGAATCTGGACCAATAGTGGACGAGCAGCCGAACTACTTGCCACCATCCAGTGCCCCACATGTATACAGTCGACCCCCCTATAAGATATAGATACGTTCCAATTTATTAGGAATCCGATTTCTTACAAGTCATTCCAATCACAGCCCGACACATGTCAAGTTTACGGACTACGGCTGATTGAAAGGTTTTCTTCCATAAAATTAATCGATTCTACACTAATCCGACTCAACATTTCCAAAATACGTATATTTTTTCGTAGTTTTATAGGAATCGTAATTATAGGGACCATAATTACAGGGGGGTCGACTGTATATAGAGAGTTTAGGTGGGAAAGTTGAGTTTACTATCGTCTGTACAGTATATAAATTAGGTACTGTAAGTCTAATACTGTAATTTTATAATTTTTATGTTATCTAAAATTTTGTCTTTAGTCATCAGAATAACTTATCAGGAAACGTGTCTGCCATTCGATGAGCCACTCCATGACGAAAACAAGCTTAAGCAATGGCGAACAGTGCACACTTGGTAAGTATTCCTACAATTTTTTGTTTATAGCATAGTTTATATGGATTATTCCCAAAAAATTATACTTGATTTGGAAATGTTCGAGTCAAATTAGCCTAGAATCGATTAATTTTATGGAAGAAAACCTTTCAAACAGCCGTAGCCCCTAAACTGCACAAGTGCCAGGCTGTGATTGGCTCATGTATTTAAGTGACTCGTACAACACGGAATTCATATAACACAGAACTTATCTACCATGTTATATAGGAGTCTACTGTATTTAGTACACAACTTTTATTTAAGCAAGAAATTTGTGGATGATTTTATTTCAGAACAATTACTAGATTAATGCTTCCTATAATCTTTATTTTCTTTTATGGCAAGTAAATTCTAAAATTGGCTAGTTAAATCATTTGAAATAACAAACTACCTATTAGTTTAAAACAGTGATTCTCAACCACTGTGTCGCAGCTCTTTAGTGTGACGCGAGATTTTTTAGGTATGCTGCCACTGCAAATATCTATATATAAAGCAATGTCAGACAAGTAGTTTAATCAACTCTAACTTCCTAGAGCATGTTTGGAAATTGTAACCAGTGTTACTGGTAACTGCCAGTAGTTACCAAGGTGTTTAGAAAATGTGACCTAAACAACCAACTGCGTTTAAAAATCACTGTTATGACATCGCTGGTTGTCCTGTGGTACTTACCAAAGTAACTGTGTGTGCTGCCAAAGTTTTAAATTATTAAAAGTGTACCATGACGAAAAAGGTTGAGAATCACTAGTTTAAAATAAGTATGGAAAAACTGAGAAATTATCTATATTCATACTGAATAAATCATTTTATACTCTATTTAAGTAAACTTCTGGACTTTATTTTAAATGTATCTAGATTCATTTTAAATAGATATTTTTGCTTATTACAAAAGCAACTTGAACTATTAAATTCAATAAAGATAGTAGAGGCAGTATCCCTAATGTATTATATAATGATTGATATATATTAAATATATTATTATATATTAAGGTAAATATTACATTTTACTGATATAACAGTTTTGTTTTTATAAAATTGAATAAACTTTTTTATACTTTTGACAGTTTGAATTTTAAATCAACTATTACAATTAACTCAAGGAGAAAATAATTTATTTTTAATTTAACTATTAAAAATAAATTACTCTCTGTTATCTGCCAATTTAACAAATTTTATTCATTCAGTTATTTTGTTTCATATAACATTACTGTTTTTTTGACAAGTGTTTTAGTATTAGATCCATTCAAGATCATCTTTATATTCCTGACATTTCATGATAACTGTGCATTCTATTTTATTTTATAACAATTCTTTGTAACCAATATTAGCTTTAAAAACATTTTTAATTATTTAATATATACATGAAAATTTTTTAAAAAATAGTTGATAGTAAGAAAAAATAAACATTTAAAATAATTCAAAACAAATTAGTTATAATGAACTATTTTCAAACCATTTTATTCTAAGGGCATCAAGAATGAAATGTTAATGTCTAGTGGTATATAAAAGACTTTGAAAACCAAAATTTAAAGAAAAACAAAATAAAAGAAAAACCAAAATTTCTAGGACATTAAACAGATTTCTTCTCCCAAATGCCAAGGCCAAAATCTATTGTTCATTTTTGTGTGCTTGTGTTCCCATGACCATCTCTGTCTCCAATCTGCTGTTTGATCTCTGCCAGTTCCATCTCCAGAATCACCGATGACACTGCCTTGGGGCTGACTTGTTGAGGGAACATCATTGACAATGTAGTACCTCACCTCAACTCTGGAGTTTTAACAAACATCATCCAAGAAGAAGAACTTTGAAAGTAATTTTTTCATAAAGTATAAAGAGGAAATTTTTTGACTTCTTTCTAAATAAACAGGTTCAATTGTAAAGATGCTTTGCCTCAGTGCCATCCACACATCTCCCCTCATCCCTCTTTCTATTTTCAATTTGAGTTTACACCATATCACTGACCTCACAATTAACAAACCAATCATCAAGAAAATCACCAGTCACTCAATCCTCTTATTACTGTTGAGAAGTTACTTTTACTTGGTTAGTAATAAACATAATTAGTGTTAAACTGAATATTCAGCATTATTTGGTATTTGGATATATTCAGCCACAGAGTAAATACTCAATATTTGAACCAAATACATACTCAAGGCCAAACTATTCAACCAAATAATAATATTTCATTTGGAGAGAAAAAGAGAAAAAGGAAGGAAAAAATAAAACACAAAATAGAATAAAAATGACATTTAAAATCTCATATATTTAAAAATATTGTTATTTAATGCTTTCTAAAACAAAATATACAGTAGACCCCCCTATAACGCTTAGATACGTTCCACGCTAACTGAAAATTACGTTGTAGGAACGATTAAATACATGAGCCAATCACAGCCCGATAGGTGGGAACTTTACGGACTAAGGCTGTTTGAAAGGTTTTCTCCTATAAAATTAACCGATTCTACACTAATTCCACTCAACATTTCCAAAATACGTATAATTTTTTGGGAATAATCTGTATAAACTATGCTATAAACAAAAAATTATAGGATTACTTACCGAGTGTGTACCGTTCAACTACGTCGTTGCTTAAAGCTGGTTTTCATCGCGGAACAGCACGCGAAACGACGGCCGCAATTTCTGATAACGAATTTTTGGCAGAAAAATAACTTGACCTTTGGAGACATCATTAATATAAATAATTTTTATGGCCGTTGAATAAGAAGTGTTTCTTTCACAAGAAATGTATAAAATTAGTGCTGTATTAGACTTACGGTACCTAATTTACATACTGTACAGACGATAATAAACTCAACTTACTAGCCTAAAATCTCCGTAGCGTGTTGCCAGGCGGCAGAAAGCATATATATAATTATAATAAAGTTACAATAAATTAAGTTAATATATAATTATATATACAGTACCTAATTTATATATAATTAATATATAATTATATGTACAGTACCTAATTTATATATAATTTATATATAATACTAAACAGACGATAGCAAACTCAATTTAGCCGCTCCGTAGCGTGGCGCAGGGTCGGAGGTAAGTAGTTCGGCTGCTCATCCACTATTGGTCCAGACTCTATCAATCTTCTCGCGAAACGACGTTATAGGAGGTACGTTTTACGAAAGTTTCTACAATTTTTTCGCTACGTTATAGGAATTGTCGTTATAGGAACGTACGTTATAGGGGGGTCGACTGTAACTTTAAAAAATAATATTGAGCATATGATCACATATTGGAGGTGGCCACAAAATAGAGACTTACGTTCAATTTAAATAAATAGAAATTTTTATGCTGGTCACAAATGAGAGATGGTTACAAGGGGTTTTACTGTAAATACAATTGATGGCAAGTACCATAATGCCTCCAACTTAGTGTTGTAGTATGTAATGGTTAATATAAGTTATATGATTATGAACACCATTGTATATATAGCAATTCTCTAATCTAAGTGTATTTCTCATCTCTGTTACAAAAAAAAATATTAATATTTTGTAAATAATACTCACCAATCTTGAGCATGGTTAGTTACTGCTGCTTCAGATGGAGGTAAAGGAGAAACAAGACGGGCTACTTGAGTCCATACTGCTTGATATAAATCTTGATGAGTTGTCATTTCATGACATGGTAATATTAATGGTAGACCAAATAAAGTTGGTTTGGTTTTTTGAGATGAAAGAAAATAGACATCTTGTCTTATCTAGTTTCAAAAAATATGTGTAAGTATCAAAACTAAAAAAATATAAAAGATTAATAAATCAATTGTCTGTTTATTAAAATTTAAAGAATTTACTGATTTAATACAATATCTTATATTTAAAAATAATCTACAAAGTTTATTTTTTAAAAAACAGTTAAATATTATTTCCTACATATTATAGTAAAATATAATGTATTTGATTTATATGAAATTGTAACAAATTGAAACACTTAAAATGAAACAAAACTAAAAATAAAGCATTAAAAATATATATAAATGTTAAAAGTTCTTATTTTTAAAAATATATCAATTAATTTTTAGAACAGCTAAAATAATTATAATAAATCACAGATTTAAGTTTTTATTTATCACAATCATAAAACATATGCAAAATTAATTGGATAGCTAAATTTAGAACATTTCACTATCATTCAGTAGCTTCAGAATGTTTCTTAAAAATCATGATTACTTTAGAAAAGTATGCATGCTTAAAATTTTGAGTTAAAAAAGCAGATAACAAAACAAAAAAAATCTGAATTATCAAAATTTGAATAGTTTCATAATTTATATTAAATAAAAAATTATAGAAATATTGATCCCTCTAACCAAACAATTCAACAAAATTGATCAAAAAATAAAAATGGAAATTGGTTAAGAAACAAGGAGAAATAAATTATTAGATAATTATCATTTGAAACTTGTTTATTCTTAAAACGTTTTTCTTAAATTCTGTATGAAAATCTAAACACACAAGAATTTAAAATTATGTGGCAGATCAGAATGAAATGGCTTGGACTCAAAACATTTATAATAAATAAAAAAGGATTTTAATTTTATATGGTTGTAAGTGCATTCAAGATGCTAACAATATATCAGTTACTGTAAAAAAATTTATTATTACATGACAGAGGATATTTTTATTTAGAGAAAGTTTTTAAAAATTAATTTTAGTTTAAATGCTAATGTAATATTTATTATATTGTATCTGTTAGCTCAAATCATTTAGATTATATATTAGAATATGTAAATAATACTTATTGCATTACACAATTTTAAGACTATTTGAATTTTATTCATTTTATTTTAACTCACAATGAAATCTGCTTTTTTTAACATATGAACATGTAACATATTAGGTAGTGAATCATCCACTAATTTTTCCATATGTAATACATAATTTCTGTTGTTTGTATTTGATGATTCTGAAAAATCTTGTGAATGTCTTCTCTGCAATGCCAAATATCATCACTGTATGCTATTTAGTTTACAAGATATTGTTTATTTTTACAAAACAACATCTTTGACAAGACTCCCAAAGTGATTCCTTCAAACTTTGCAATAACATGAGATAATGTGAAATGAGTATAGCTGGAACTAAATGATTGGAGGGCTGAGGTGTTTCTCAGAGGAGCAGAAAATGATTTTTCTATATTTTTCAGACATGAAATAAAGCTGCAAAAGCATTTATATTGTCCATTACCCAGAATATATTACAGAGAGAAGTGTTCAAGGTGGTAGTGACTTGCAGACTTCCTTGTCATTATGTCACACACAACTGACAAACATCCATGACGTCATAACTACCTCTTGCTGCAATTGTGTTAGACCTCCATGACATCATAGTGAAAAATTGCTGAGTTTATGCACGCAATCACATGTAGTAGTGCTAATTTTCCACAATAGTTTTTGAGGGCCTGTGATAAGCAAAAAATTTATTTCATCTGAAATTTTTACTTAAGTTAAATGGATAGCACATAGTATGAAGATATCATGAAAGTATAGCTAAGTAAGTCAATTTGGTGAAAAAATGCCTGTGAAAAAAGTAGTAAGTGCAAAAATATTAATCTGTGATCATATACTCTCAGGTTAATATTTTTATTTAAAAAAACAGAAGTGCTACCCTACATTAATATATCTGTAAATGATATTTCAGTGAAAGTAATATTCACATAGACAACTTTTTCATTGTGCTAATTTAGCTTAAGATTCTTTACAGCTATTACATGACAAATAAGAAATAATTTATGTAAATTATAGAATTTTTTAAAGTATAAAAATTCTATGATTAATACATTATTGTATCAAGTCCTTCAAACCCTTCTAACAAAATAAGTTTTGCTTGAATGTATATTCTTATATAACTTTCAAAATGTATGTTCAATTAGAAAATATTGATAATTGGATTTAAATGTTCTGAGTAACTTCATCCAAGAAACTTCACTTTATCTGAACTGATGATCAAAATTTTATAAGTGAAATTTTGATCATGGGTTCAGATAATCCAATTTATTTCTATTACCATTTGAAAAATGACTCAAGTAATAAGAAAAAAAATTATTTTCACTTATTATACTGTTATTTAATAATCAGACGATTACTTAATATAAAGTTTTTAATTAACATTAACTAATCTATATAAAAATATATATATTTTAATTTTTATATTCTTACCATTTTCCTATGATATGCAATAACAAAATTTTTTCTCATTACATCCATTAAATCAATATTAGAAGAGTTGCTAATTAAACTTGATGACATACTAGATGAATTTGAATTTCCTATTACAGGGAAAGGAGCCATTGGATGCCATGAACTCTGTGATAGCTGGTATGAAAATTGTGGTGCTTCATTCTAAAATATATGTAAAATAGAGGCTTGTTATATATTTCAACAAAACAAATCAATTATAATTCATTCTAACTGAACTACAGGTTAGCATAAGTTTTATAACTTTAAATATAATTGTTAAATTCTGTTGATTGATATTCTTTATATAAAAAGCTACAGTAGAGCCTCGATTATCCGACCTAATTGGGGACTGGGGTTGGTCGGATAATTGAAAGGGCGGATAACCGAAAAGTATGAAAAAATCTATTATTAGTGTAGTATATTATTATATCCCATGTAATTAGTATATTAGTATATCGCTATTAACCTACTTTGCGTTGAATTTTCATCTATGTTAAGCTTAACAAAAATTTTTTAAAATAATAATCATTGCTATTGTATCGTTAAAAATTAGAAAGTTAAGCCTCGTTTAAATACTGGCTCCCTTTCATGGTCGATCCAGTGTTGCCAGCTAAAACATGTAAAAATAATATTAAAGTAGCCAAGACATAGCCAAATATTGTAGCGCCACATCATTTGAAATTTGCTGACTAGGACGGTCGGTTAACCGAGGGGTCGGTTGATAGGGGATCGGATAATCGAGGCTCTACTGTAATTCTTCATATTAATTTTCTGTTTTTTAAACATTGTACTCTAATGTAATCAATTCTTCTATAGTTTTTCATATGCTAAAACTAATCTTAGTTCTTCAAGTTTATACAAAATTGTGTAATTTATAAAATGATCTAAAGTAACAGTCAATAATAAAAATTACCTAAATATAAGTACTCACTAAAAATAAAAAGACACTATCCTAAAAACATAAGTGTTGTTTTTAGGATAAGTTAGTGTGTCTCCAATTATGTCAAAAGATTAATAGATACAATCAATATGATAATGAAATTATTCAAAACTAAAGTAGAACGCCAATTATCCAAGATAATATGGACAAATTCAAGTTTATTCAACTTTTTGGTATCCTCAGCTAACCAAAAACTTGGATAAAACAGATGATGACAGCCATTTTAGTTTAAAAATTACATATGTAAAAGATTTATATGGTATCACTTTTAAGTATATTTTTCATACCTTAGTGAATTTACACATATAGAAGAACAACATTTCTTATATCATAGCTAATAGTTACAATAATTTTAATAACAAAAATATGTATTATTGTAGTTATATTTGAATATGAATTGGTTTATTTCACATTGAAGTTAAATGTTAAAAGTCAACAGAAACAAATGATTTTGTAAAACATGTTATCATTTTAAACTCTCTTTTATTCTTTTATAAGAAAAGTAGTGTATTCACTCACAGATTCATATTGGATAATACAGAACCTCAATTAATTGGGGCTTGGATAATTGAGGTTCTACTGTACTTCAAAGAATTAGATATTTAATTCAAGAATAAGAATTTATATATATATCTTTAATTTTAAGATTATAATCTTGATTTTTTGCAGAACATTAGAAATGTTATATAATAAAACAGTCTTTAAAGATTGTTTTATTATACATCATTTCTAATGATCAACTTTACATAAATTAAATGAAAATCAAAAACTAAGTGTAATAAAAAGTCTGACTAATTTAAAAAATCAAGAATAGTATTATAAAATTTTCAATCATAAATTAAATGTTTTCACCTTTCAAGAACCATATTTTAATATTATAACAGTTGTAGTTGTAGGCCATGAAAATTTCATATATAGTCAACTGGCATTTATATAAATCACTAAAGGAAAAGTAGTTCACTTTATCAAAAATTCATATTAACAATTTTCAGGTTTAAGGTCATATAATTTACAGAGTTAAGGCTTAATAGGTGATCAAAATCTCTAAATTATAAAATTTTGAGTTAATTTACTAAATGAAGTTAAATAAAATAAAATTTATTTACAAAAAAATTAATGTTCTAAATGATTTTTAAATCACAAAAACAGCAAATACCATTTCCTCATTAAGTGTGAAGCAGTATATCAGAACAATTAAGCAAAAACAGCTAAATGAAATTCATGATTATTTTCTGCTGAAGATTGTTTAAAAAAGTAGAAAATATTTTTTGGCACCAAGAGTAAAAAACGAGCCAAGTTTGGTGCAAAATAGCAAAACCTGGCATCACCATATGCAATTCCTGATATGCAAACTAACATATGCTTTTATGTGATTGCATCCATTTAAATGGGTGGATGTCCTTAAACTTTACCCCTATTTTTTAAGTATGGTTGAATGGTCCACTAAAACTAGATGTTTGAATTGCTGTAAATTTTAAGTTAAAAACCCATCTTAGCTTACTAGAAAAAAATCTGTTCTACTCAAAATTAAACATCTATTACAATAATCACTTTTTATTATTCACATTGAAAATAAAAAGCAACCATTATTGGAAATATGGTTATTTCTTAGAGGTTGTGAAGATAATTTACAGTTTGGTTTAATAAATTCTGATAAAATTTTTATTTCCTTTATTGTGTGAAAATTAATGTTGTGACAATGATGTTTTGCCAGGGCAATGGCAAAACTCACTTTAACATGAGAATTTGTTTTATCAGTGCTTGTTTATTTCAAGGCGAGTCAATTGTAATTCATTTGAATATTTTCTTTTTCATTGCATTATTATTATTATTTAAAATCTTGCTCAAATCAAAGCCAATGCTCTAAAAGATATAACGGTGTCAGAAAGTAAATCAAGACAAACACAATTTTCCCATTATTACAAGATGGCTATCACACTACACAATATTACATAAAGTTTTTTTATTTTTGACTTTTTAAATACTCTATGTTAATTAAAGTAAAAAGATAAACAAACTATTATTACTTAAATGTATCAATTTTAAACATAATAACCCAAATACTGTATTTCATATAATACAAACTACAGTGATACATAACCACTAATTTCAAAATTTGCTATAACTAAAACAAAACCTTCACAAAATCTTATCAATAAAAAAAATCTACCTCACAGCATGAAAGTGCAGTATACATCTAAAAAGTAACATCCTAAATTTTCTTCTTTTTTCTACTTTATTTCTGTTAGAGGTTCATTGTAGATGTAATTTTAAAAATAAGTAAAATGGAAAAAATGAAATTATCAATCACATATTAGCTTTTAACATACAAATTCAAACTGCCTATATTTGAATCTATAATGCCTTTTCTGAGTAAAAAGTTTAATCGATGTTATCAGACATTTATTTGTTTTTCATCATCAAATAAATGTCTGATAACATTGATTAAAGTATGAATTAATGCACAGATATGAATGGGAGAGGATTAAAGGTGTAGCATATATATTTCTCTCTCTCTCTACATGTGTGTGTGTCCTATACAAACCTGTAATTATTTTGGGAAAAATCACAATGGCAGATGAATATACCTAAGATTTTTCACATTTTCTAAAGATGTTTTTACTGACTTTGAACAAAGAAAAACAAGTTTAGTATTTTGTAATAAATTGCAAGTTGCAATTTTAACAGATAAGTCACTCTAATGTAAATCTATACCTAATTGGAAATTGACTTTTTTTAACAAATAATCTGCACAAAAATATAGTATATCACATTTGTTTTATATTAAATAATTATAAAAAATTAAATAATATATGCAACTTAATCTGATCAGATTCTAATAAATGTTTTTGTCTAGTCAATTAGATGTAGCAAGTTAAAATATAAACAATAAACAAAAATAAAGTTAAATATAAGCAACTAAATCAATTCTCTACAGAAAACTTAAAGCAATATATTATATAAGAAAATATTACATCATAACAAATTAAATATATAATATTATACTTAACTGTAATTAACAAATATGCAATTCTTTTAAAGTATGTAGAATATTGATTTGAACGCTGATTATTTTTTTAAATTAAGAAATAATTCTAAAACAAGCTTGAAATTAAAATTTAAATAATACAAAAGTTTCAAGAATTATTTTGTGACAGTTTATTACTTAAAAAAAGAATAGCTCAAAAAATATGAAAATTTAAATCATACTTGAGAACAAGCTGAATAATAAATAAATAAATAAAATCATATTAATAATTTTATGAAATTATTTGATAAAATTTGATAAATTTTATAATTTATAAACAAAATTTATTATTATTATTGTTGTGTTTAGTGGGTTATACTCGGTTCACACCAGTGGCTGTATACTATGCTGGGCCAGAGTCAAGGCATAGCAACCAAACCAAAACTAAAATTAAATAAGTGTGTCAGTGTCTGTATTCAGGAATTTCCTAACAA
Organism: Centruroides sculpturatus; assembly: GCF_000671375.1. Lineage (NCBI taxonomy): Eukaryota > Metazoa > Arthropoda > Arachnida > Scorpiones > Buthidae > Centruroides > Centruroides sculpturatus. The sequence continues at coordinate 27,588 of NW_019385377.1, forward strand.
TGTGGCATGTACTCAATATAGTGGCCTTCTGTAGTGTGATGTATGTATTTCTTTTCAATTGTAATATTCCCAAGCTTTTATGTAGTGTGTATGGTATCACACCTGTACAGGAAAGAACAACAGGTACAATAAGCACCCTATCCATCCTCCACAGATGCATTATTTCCTGGGTGAGTTCTGTGTACTTGCTAATTTTTTCAGTGCATGTGTTTTGTACATTGTGAGTGTTTGGAATGGCTATGTCTATAATGTATGTGATTTTATTGTGTTTGTCAATGAGTGTGATGTCTGGTCTGTTGTGGT
>NW_019385377.1:28356-37519 GCF_000671375.1 Centruroides sculpturatus
AATTATTTTTCTGCGAAAAATTTGCTGAACTTTGGAGACATCATTAATATAAATATAATTTTTATGGCTGTTAAATAATAAATGGTTTTTAGTAGGTCTGCTGCTCATTTAAACTCAACGGTTTGTGCAATGTCCACTATTGGTCCAGATTCGACCAATCCTGTCGAGACACAAGTCAGCCATGACAATCTGTCTCGTTCTTTTACCGTGTTATATGAACCCATGTTATAGGGAGGTCTACTGTACTAAATTGAAAGGATCTTCCAAAAAAATGCTACCATTTTAAATTATTGTAAGTATGTTAATTATTGTCCAAGAACATAATAATGTATTGGGTTGTTCGGAAAGTAAGTTCGTTTTTTTCCATGGAAAAAAAAAAACACTATTTTTATAATAAATATATATTTTATTGAATTATGTATCGACCATTTTGGTCAAATACCCATTGTCATCGTTTCTGGTAGTAACATGATTTCACATTCATATAAGTTTCGATCGTTGCTTACAAAAAACTGATCCAAGTGATTTTTGACATTGTCATTTCAAGTAAATGTCTTACAGTTAAAAATAATTTGTACAGACTGGAACAAGTAATAATCTGAGTGTGCTCGATCTGGCGAATATGGTTGATGTGATAGCACATCCCATCTAAGCTGTAACAGTTTCTGATGAGTTACCAAACTTGTGTGAAATTTGACAATATCATGGTAAAACACTACACCTGTTTTGTTGACCAATTCTGGCCTTTCCTGTTTGATGATATTACTCAATTTGTTTACTTGATGGCAGTACACTTTCGAATCAAGTGTTAAAATGTCTAGTAAAAGCTCCAAAAAAATCCCATCAAAGGGAGCATCTCTCTTTAAGAACATGTGAAACCCATATATCGAGCTTTGAAATGAAACCAATTTGTTTCAAGTAATCATAAATGGTTCAATTTGACAAATTTAATCTGTTAGTGATTTCACATGTTGTTATTCGGCAGTTTTCTTCAATCAGTGCCTTTATTTTGTTTTGGCTTCAATTGGCCATCCAGAACATGGTGCATCTCCAATATTGAAATTGCCAGAACAAAATTTTGTAAACCAGTTTTGGCACTGTCTTTCTCTCGACACATCATCTCCATACATGTACCACAATTTTTTTCTCGCTTGAACAGCATTTTGACTTTTTGGTAATAAAAAAGCAAAATATGCCAAAAATGATGCTTTCAATCTTCCATATTTGATGGGACACAAAAAATAAACAATTGCACAAAATCAAACAAAATTTTTTACAAATAAGCCTTAAAATGCTAACTATCAAAATATATAATGATAATACAGTTTAGAATGAAAATGGCGGGAAAAATACGACTAATCCGTTTAGTGGTAAAAAAAATGAACTTGCTTTCCGAACAACCTAATAATAAAAAAAATTACAAAAACATTTTTATTGGAAAACAACAAGCATTTTGGTAAATTTTTTGATAAAATAAAAATATTTTTACCAAAATCAAACAAGTGGTCCATAAGTTATATGCAGGATCTGTACAGATTTATTCCATCTTGTAATTCCCTGATCAATTATGACATTATTCCCCAACTTATTAATGTCTCTGCATTTCTCCTTTCCATTATGCAATATTCAACCAATTTAAGCCCATTTTGAACTCAATTATATAAATGGTTTTTATTAAAAACATTTTATTCACATACAAAAAATGAAAAACAGCGCCTAAAATCGATTATGTAATTAGTTATGTCATTTCTATGTAATATAAAATAAAAACAATGTAATTTAAATAAGAGAAAGATTCATGTCATGTCATAAAATCACATTTTCTTAAAGCAAGGAGGTGGGAAATTCAAAATAATTTAAACAGAAGCACAGACCCATTCAAGGTCATTACATTTCTTATGTAATTTGATAACTACTGTATTACTTGAATATACTTAACATAAATTAGGTTAATTGAAATATAAAAATGTCATTCAATGCAGTTGATTTCTGAATAATTATGAGATATTATTTTTAAAAAACTTTTCTGCTTTACATATATGTAAACTTGCATTATCTATAATGTCCCTATAATTTTTTCAAGATAAGAAAAATTAAAAGCAATTTATGGCATAACATATAATTAAATATGAAATGTTAATAGCAGACAAATATAATCTCATACAGGCAAAAAATTATTATGGATAAGTAAAAACATTACATCAAAACCACCAAACATTAAATTCTTATTTATTGTTTTATTTTGACAGATCACAAAATAATACAAAAAGATTATTATAAATATGTATGTTTCTTAAAATATAAAGTTTTCAGTGATTTGATATTTATTTAACTAAATTTAATAACATATAAGAGTGAAAAAGAATATAAAAAATGTTACCTGAAAGGGGTATTCTTTGAATCTGAGTTAGAGTTTGAGGTTCTCGATGTTGACGTACATCTTCAGAAGTAGAAGTTTCTGAACAATTGGACAGTTCATAAGCAAAGAAATAGCCACTCATAATCATACGAATTTTGTGATCATCAGGAGGTAAACTCTAATAAAAAATAAATAATATGAATATTATAAACAAACATTGAAATAAATTATTAAAAATGAACTGTACATAAAATCATATTAATTCAACATAAATTTTATGTTTAAATTTCTCTGATTCTCTATCTTTTCTTTTTTATTTAGTCATAAATATTCAGATAATACTTGCTATAATTTTGTTTTTAATTCATTTTCTCAAACAGGTCTTAAAAACTAGTATTTTGTAATTCTTCATGTTTTATATTGATATATACAGAGTGTTTATAAATGAATGGTGCGGTTTTAAAATTTAATAATAAATCTATTTATTACCTTATATGGGTAAACCTTACAGCATAAGCAGCGGCAATTGTCCAAGTTTTTTATGCATTAATCACAATCCTTCAATATGTGCACTGCAACCATCATGAAGGACATGCTTCACCACACATGGGAAGAATTTGATTACCATGTAGATGTGTCGTGTAACCACGGGTGCACATATTGAAGGATTGTGATTATTGCATAAAAAACTTGGACAGTTGCCGCTGCTTATGCTGTAAAGTTTGCCCATATAAGGTAATAAATAGATTTATTATTAATTTTAAAAACTGCACCATTCATTTATAAACACCCTGTATATAATTTAACAATGCTTATTAAGAAGATCAAAAATTCAAAATATTTTATTTTGGAAACATTTTCACAACCCAAGAAAAGTCAACTTCAGCCACAAAATCATTGTAATTGTTTTTAACATTTTTGACTCAGATTCAAAAACATTTCCAAAATAAAATGTTTAGATTTTTGGTTTCCTTAGTAAGCAATGTTAAATTATAAACTGTATGCAATCATGATGCTAAGATTTTCATATAGTTTTTGAACATTGCTTTTGGGTAGCAGTAATAGAAAAAAATATATTATATTTATTCAAATCAGAAATTAAATAAAATAAAAATACATCAACACTAAATTCTTTCAAACTTTAAATAAATCTAACTATATAAAACTGAAAAACCGGATTCTTTCTTTCTGTCATTGTATGTCAAAAATGACCACTAGTGGCACCACCTCTAGCTATTATTTTAATTAACAATAAATTCAGTATATTATTATTTGATGCAGTTTTTTGCATTTTTGGCTGTGTTTTAGTAGGGTATGACATGAGAAATTCAGTATATTATTATTTTTATTTTTAATAGGAATTTATTATTTATACCACAGAATGACACCGCTGCTGCTAGAATGCCCACTAGAGGTGTCCCAGGCTACTAGAATAGAAGGATTAATCTAATAATCTTAATCTTTGTTGTTGTTTTTTGCCCAGGCAACACCAGGCTCATCTGCTGATTATATTATAAAACTGAAAAATATTTGCCACTAATCTATGATTGAATGTAATAAATGATATTAAATTTACTGCTGAAAAAGTATTAAATTCTAGAAAAACATTCTATAATTACATAACATAATAATATGTAATCTAAATATTAAGAAAAAGGTCAAATAAGATTTATTCAAAAAAGTAATCTATTATATTATGATTATTTTAAATCATCAATAACATATTTAATGCAATTAATTATACTTGCAGTTAAAATTGTAATATAAAACTCACATTGCATTATATATGTATTAGCAAAAATTCACAAACTCGTGGCATTAATTATAGCAGAAAACACAGAAATTAAAAAAATTATAATAATAATATTATAATTTTATCTTCACTATAATTTCAACAAAACTCTTACCTTTATAACAGCTCCTGATACCTCTGCTATCAATAACTGATGTGGAGGAATTTCACATAAATTACTAAGTTGTTGTTTGAGAACAGAATACTTATCATCATGGTTTAATCTTAAACCAAATTTCACAGGTAAGCTTCCATCTAACCGCACAACTATAAATAAATATTTATTCAGTTAAGTAATTTACATTGAACCTAAAGTCTTATTATAAATTAAGATATATGTATTAATTTAATAGAAGCTATATAGAATAATTAATCTGTTGCGATTTGTATTTGCCCTTAAATATAACTCTTTTTAATCACAAGCAATGATCTAGATATGTATGTTGTGTTTGAAGAACTACAGGTGATCATGATGATGGTCATCATCTCCCTTATTATTAACATTGTAGAAATCATGATACAAAAATAAAATTTTTATCTTCACATATAAAAAATATTTGTCTTCTTGATATAGTTTATAATATATTCCAAAAGCAGAAAAATGTTACAATGGTTAAGATTCAAATTCAATAAATACTATATAGAAAATTATTGATATTAGAATACTTTCATCTTTATATTTATAATTTATAATCACAAACTTTAAAGTTACAATTCTGAAAAATAAAATATTTTCAATATTTAAATTTGTTGAATAAATCTGAATATTTTACTGCATCTCACATTTAATGTCAAGAACACATTCTGCAACTTACATGTTTTCCATAAAAACATTAACCAGAAACCTATTTCCTATTATTTTAAATGGGAAAAATTAATGTTACATACAATATCAACCCAAAACCTCTAACCAATTTCCTAAAGCTCAGTAAAACATCTATATACTATTGATATTTCTCTTTTTACCAGAAATATAGATATCCTGATATATCAATATCTGATTAAAATATCATGATATATTATGATACAAAGTATCTTTTAATTTAAAATGTTTTAACAGAGTCACTATTTATGATCATTTATATAATAGTATAACTATAAACAATATTTAAAACTTCTCAACAGTTTTAACAGTCTAATTACTATTTAATTAAAATAAGGCAATCTATAATATCAGTGATTTTATTCAAAATCTGTTCTAAAATTTTTCAACACTTAATTATCAAACTAAGCTCTTTGAATTGATATTATAATGTATCGCTATTCAATGTCTCCTGTTTTTCCTAGGCACTTTTACAGTTTTCAAACAGAGCTTACTTTTTTCTATTTCATGTGAAGCATGGAGGTACTTTTAATGATGATGTCATCATAAATATCATTTCAGATTAAATGGCAGCTTCCAGACTGACAGAATAAATTCTCCAAAAAATATGTTTAAATTTCCCAAAATTAAGAAATGTTATATCAAAAAAATTTCTCTAAAATACTGACATTGTAGAAAATTTTTATTTGTTTCAGAACTCGTAATGCATGAAAATTTTTTATCAATTTGCTACTGAATTTTGTCTTAATTATTTCTTATAATCTAAAAATGAGTAAGATACAACACTTTTAAGTTTTTAAATTAATATCAGAAATTATTAATATTTATATGCAATACATCACAAATATACATCACAAATATAAAATAACTGATATTTATCAATATGTGGTATTTCACAATTTTTCTGTTTTATGGTTGCTGTATATTGGATCTTGTGTATAAACGTCTCTTTAATCCAAACTTTTGTTTGGTAGATTATCTCACAGCATCATGATTAGAAACAACTTTATTTTTTTATTTAAAAAAAAATTTATAATAAAATAAAGTTGTTTCTAACTGTGATGCTATGAGATAATCTACCAAACTTTTGTTTGGATTAAAGAGACATTCATACACAAGAATAAAAAAATATGTGGTATGTTGATATATGTACAGTACATCTCATTCAAGGTTAACTACATGTAAGTAACAAACCATTATGTTAAGTTGTAAAATGTTTAAAACATCTATTTCTGATCACCAAACAATTAATACATTTGTTAACAAGTAGTTGTTTGGTATATAGTAACAAATACAGTCTTGCATGTTGTACCATAAACATTACATTTTCTGATACTTGGCGCACTTTCAAAATATTTGCACATAATTCTGACATTTTATCAATTGTATTTAGAATGCAACTCCATCTTTTCTTGTACAACATTTTGTTAAAATACTGTACAGTAATACAGTTTTCATTGACTTCGATTAGTGTCGGTTTTCGTTGATTTTTTCACAAAAAATTTGTCTTGGTTTTTGTCAGTTGCCTTGGATTTTGTCAGCGTGCCCACGTAACCTGCTAATTTTGCGAAAACACAGGGCAACCCATGCATTTTCCTGCTCATTGTGGCATCGTTTCTTGTGTGAGCATTAACCCATGCATCTAGCTAAACAATTCTATTGCTTTCCTTTCCTTTTAGCTCCATCATAAGACCAAAGAAAATTTCCAGAGCAGACCTTCAAATGCAATGTTAAATGCTACGTTAAATGTTCATTTATTCTTTACATTACTTTTTTATATTCATTTTATATTAATTTCTTATTGTTTTTAGTATTAAACCTAATATTTATTCTCTATAAAATGTGTTTTTGGTATGTATTTTGGAGTGTTTAGAGCGAATTAATTGGATTTACATTGATTCATATGAAAATAATTGCCTTGGTTTTTGTCGATTTTGGATTTCATCAATTGTGTGAGAAGTTGGGAGTTAAGGCGTGAGGCTTAACCCTTTCTACAATGTCGGCCAGGTGATGACCGCTCGTGAGGTCAATGTATGGTAATTCCTACATTCCTAGATAGTGAGTGGGAGGGTCAGTGACATCGTCGATAAGGTGTCGGCAACACATGAAGAATTACAATCATTTAAATAAACTTAACATATTTAATGTAAACAAAAAGGTTACAGATGCAACATAACATTAACAGGAGTTCTGGTTATCAGAGATACAATGGACAGAGCTTGTGGGTAGCTAATATTGATGCAGTTATATCTAACAGTTAAATTCTAAGTTGACTGAGAGAGAGAGAGCGAGTTCACATAAAAACTTCAAAGTTAATACCTCTTTTGGCACTTGTTCTAAAGGTGAAGCTTCGGTGAAGGTTGGCGGATCCTTACGTCGAGACCAGGGGGATAAAGTCCAGTAGTTAGTTGAGTTCCTTCGGCAATTGCCCCAATGATCAGGTGCAAACCCTTTTATACGTGTCCCATGTGAAAATTGACTCAGATGACTTTGATTTAATATGGTCTAAGTTCTAGTTGTGTCCAGGTTCAGCTGATACAAGCTGTCAAGAACTAGACAATTTGGCTGATTTATGGATACTTTCTAGCCATTATTGTGGCTCGTCTTACCTCATAATTCTATTCGTTTGACAGGTTCCTATCATTAATAATCAAATATTTTGACTAAGGTTGTAAAATAAGTCCAAACATTGCAATGATTGTTGATTCACTAGGCTATTTGATCGGTTTTATCTATCAGAATATCGTGAGAAAAAGGATGCGTGGGTTTTTCCCCTTTGTCACCTAGTTCCCCACTTGGCCATTCCATTGCCTTCTGCCTCGATTAAAATTTGTTATTACTCTAATTAATTAATTAAAACTTCATGAAACTGGGGGAAAAAGGGTCTGCTTTTTCACAATTGTTTTCAGATGGATTATCAATGAAAACTGAGGTATCACTGTATTGAGTTTTTGGAATGTAAATATTAATTCATATAAACATCAGTCAAAAACTATATTGAGATATTACATGAAGTTTGGATCTTAAAAAGGAAGACATTTTGATTTTGAAGGGTATACTGTATTCTAATTGTTTTGATAAATCATTGCATTAGTTAAATTAATATATATATATAAAAAGTATAAAAATTTATGACATTACAACTTATTGAATTATTTGCAAAATTTAATAAAAATTTTGATAACTGGCAATAACAACTGATTTATTATTTAAAGTAAAATGAATAACTATAGTGTAAACTGTATTAAAAGAAGAATATATCTTTACAGATAAATTTAAAACTATTTAATAAATTATTATTACACTTACCAACTACTTCCAAATGAATACAACTTTCCATAGGAAGAGGAAGTGATAAATAGTTGAATGGATCAAAACGCACACTATTGTGACCACACACTTTACAAGTAACAGTAGATTGCAACTGGCCATGAAAAAGATCTACTATTATTGAGCGATTGCGAATGATGTGATTCTCCCAAGCTTCCTTTGCTACTTCCTCATCTGGCCGTCCATCACTATCTTTGAGTTCTACATAAGGTTTTTCGTGAACCCTAGAGTAAATTTTCATAAAAATTTTACTATTATTATTATTTCACTATATTAATTATAGTAATTAATTAACTCTTAATTATAAAAAGCTCAAATACATCAATCAATGCAATCAAGCATTTAATTATAGTACAGTGGAACCTCGCTTAACGAGCAAAACAAATTGTAAAAAATTACCTCGCTTAATGAGCAATGTTTTGCATAATGAGTGAAGAGGAGAGGGAAAGTCCTGAATTGTGTGCATGCTCCATTAGTCTGTGTTTAGCACTCATTCCACTAGCATCTTAGTGTCGCTTATGATCACATATTACTTTTAAACATCAACAACCATAGCCTGTTATATAATAAACATGCCAAACAATATGCCAAATTCTTGGGCTATGTAAAGGCTATAATTAAATAATAGAAATTAATTAATTTGACTAGAGGTAGGCAGTTATGCTGCCATCTTGTATTAAATTTAATAACCAATTCCAAATTAAATTTTAGAAATGTCTGAATTAAAAATTAACTCTTTATAATTATTAAATTTAATACAAGATGGAAGCATAACTGCCTACCTCTAGTCAAATTAATTAATTTCTAATATTTAATTATAGCCTTTACATAGCCCAAGAATTTGGCATATTGTTTGGCA
>NW_019385377.1:38498-110825 GCF_000671375.1 Centruroides sculpturatus
TCCTTTATGAAGGTATAGAGCCTTTACTACATGAAAATGAGAATTAATGAATACACTGTGTACAGTAATTTACCTGATAAGACAGACCTCAGAAAAATACTTTATGAGAGCTTTTATACTTTTATAAAGCTGTCTATAATGAAAATTAATTAAATCAATATGTAGATGCCCTGCCAGGATGTGGCCGAGTTATCCGGAGTGCCGGGTTATCGAGAGCCGAGTTTTCGAGGTTCTTCTGTATTAGAAATTAATTAATTTGACTAGAGGTAGGCAGTTATGCTGCCATCTTGTATTAAATTTAATAACCAATTCCAAATTAAATTTTAGAAATGTCTGAATTAAAAATTAACTCTTTATAATTATTAAATTTAATATTAGATGGAAGCATAATTGCCTACCTCTAGTCAAATTAATTAATTTCTATTATTTAATTATAGCCTTTACATAGTCCAAGAATTTGGCATATCGTTTGGCGTGTTTATCAAACATATTATCTGTGATTTTTTTGTTTTCTGCAAATCGAATTCTCATTCTAGGTTGGTTCATTCAATGCTAGAAGAAAAAATGATGATGCTTCACGCTCCTTAACAATACACATTGTACAATTTTCTTTGAATAAACACCATACATAAAATATTTGAGTTTTTTTTTTGGCGTGGAATGCATTATCGTATTTTACTTTAATTTCTATGGAAAAAATTGTTTCACTTAACAAGTGTTTCGCATTACGAGTACAATTCTGGAACAAATTATGCTTGTTAAGCAAGGTTCCACTGTACGTTAATTTTGATGAAAGTTAATTTATTATAATTTGAAAACTTTTGTCAATTTTCATTTATACCAAACCTCTGCACAGTTTTTGCTTTATTTATATAAAAACCAAATAAATAAAGTAAATTGAGGATACCAACAGTCAAACTCATAAAATACAAAAATAAAACAAAAACTAAAATACATTACAGAAAGATTGAGTTCCCCTTGTAAAGAGAGAAAGAACAATCTTGTTAACATAATATACCTCCATCACAAATACAAATAACTGTAAACATTTTTCTGTAAATAACAGATACATCAAAACAACTTAAAGTATAATTAAAAAACAAACACTGTTAAATCTTTATATAATTAATCCAAACATAACACACACACAAAAACAGATACTGAAATATTCATGTGTTCATATAGACATTCTGTTGATCTTATTTAGAGTAATCCTGACAAAACTGCATCAAATTACTGTTTGGATCAAGGTAAATTCTTTGAGAAAATAAATGGTTCATAATTTTTATAAAAGATCAAGTCATGAATACAAAATATTATTAATTAAAACCCTTAAGCCCCAAGCCCGAGATATCTCGGGCAAGTTACATAGCGTTACATAAAATGCGGTCCTTAAGGCCAAATTTTTTCAAAATTTTTCCCTCCGCAGAAAAAAATTTTATTGCGATTTTAATTTACCTTTAATGACACATGCTTCATGCTTAATTGCTTTTTAATAGTTTTAATGGGAGTTTGATATCAAATTTCATTCATCGTTCTAAAGTTGTAGTGCACTGATTTTCCTTTGGTAAAGTTATTTAAAGCTAATTTCTGATGTCAAAAACGACCTCCAATAGTTTTTTAATTTTTTTAATTAATAGATTTTATTATATATAAGTTTAATTAAGTCAGGGGGTCGGGAATCACAATAAAAAACGTAATTTTTTAAAAATATTTAAAAATATAGGTCTAGTTAGTATTCACCCTACTTTAAACCCTTCTCCTCCCAAGACGTCTATGAGAATGTCCCAGGAAATACGACACCAGCTGTTCTCAAGGTCATCCAGCTGTGTAAACAATGACACATCAGTGTCAAATTTCACAGAAAGGCGAGACAAAGGAAAATAAAATTTGAAGCTTTTTCTTCAAAATTAACGCATTTCTTCCGTTTTTTCTTTCAGTTTTGAGTATTTTTTATGTTTAATTACATTAATACCAAAAATTGCTGGAGGCTTAAGGAGTTAAGAAAAAATACAAATTAAAGATAAAACATAGAACTTGAAAAATGTTATATTATGCCTGAAATTTGTCACAATAGAGATGCAATTATTTACATGGACATAACTAAATACAAAACACAATACACAAATACAAATTAATACATATATATTGTACTAAATAAATGAATACATAAATACTGACATTAAAAAACAACACAACATAAATAAGAGGTTTAGCAATAAAATAATAAAAATTTTATTATAAATATTTTATTAAGGCATAATTTTTTCGTAATTAATTAATATTTTCATAATAGTTCCATCCTAATATGGCACACTTATGTCATCTCTTCTTCCAGTCTTGAAACTCAAAATTGGCAAAAGAGATCAGCATTCATTTATTAGTCCTCTCAGTATCTCAGTCACATCTTTTTGAATGTCCTCCACTATCCAAAATGATGTTCTTTCATTAATTATTTTATTTTTAAAAATATAGAAAAGATGTATAAATAAGATTTGCTCTGTACAGTGTGTGTTGAAGCATTAAAATTTTTTCAGATTAAGCACTCATGCACAATGATCAAATGTATTATCATGATCAAGTGAATCCATCTACTTTTTAGCAATTTGGAAAAACATAACAAACGTATGATATGTGTCAATAGATAAACTTTTGTTTCGTGTAATAAAAAAATGAATAAAATTTCTTGTGCACAACACCATGGATACAAAGTAAAAATTATCAATATTTTGATTTTCATTTATAATGTTCAAGTGTTTTCTGTGATTATGCCTACACCTTCTTCCACCCACTGATTACTCTGTTTTCAAGTCTAATGATTATAGAGAAAGAATAAAGATTCATCTCTAATAATTATCTGAGATAACAGTTTTCCATCTTCAATTTCAGCATCAATTCAAATCAAATAAGAATCATCATAAAATAAAGTTTCTAAGTTTCAACCAATTAACAACTAAGTTGTTTCATCAAATAACAATAACTCTGACAGATAACATCACAACACATTTAGATATTAGCTGATAGATCACAGTATAAGATAAATATGAAATTATTAGATTAAAATAAATAAAAACATCCATTTGAGCTGCAATTTGAAAAACTGTAGATCTAAAAATTCCACTGTCATCCATCTGTCTTTCCTTAATCTCGAAAACGGTGTTAGATAAATGAAATTCAAGATCAGATATCGAAAGTTTTAGGGCAGGAGGAGGCTCAATTAACTATATATAAACTTTCAATGCAAACTGGAAGTCACATTATTTAATTTGAAAATTTTCCCTGAAAAGAGTTAGATCGATAACCAGCAAGATTCTACTGCTACAGGAACAGTATGATGTACAGGGGCAAGACACTACTAATTTGAGGTAGAGAGCATATATTTTAAATTAAATAAAATAAAAATATGATAAAAAATTGCAGCCCAGGTTGTGACAATGTCATAAATAATTGCTTATTTTTAAGAGTAAGACTCTTTATTATCCCTGTCAAGAAAGACAGAGATAATTTTGACTTATCAAGACTTCAAAATACAATAATGCAATAACTATATTACACAGCTGAATACAAAAAATTATATGCTTAAGATATGTATAATGGTATTTTTTGAGAGACAAACTGCATTCTACCTATTTTCAAATAGTTAAGATTATTATTATTAATAAATCTAAAAGTTATAAATTAGTAAGTATAAATGCCTAATTAATTTACCTATTTAGATCTTCATGAAGACCATCCATAAGAAATGCCAGTAATTCTTGCGAATCATGTTGTTGGAATCCATTAAATCTAGGTGCATATTTTCCAATAGTCCACTGATTAAAAGAAAATAAGTAATAATTTATGAAATATTTATATATTTTATAATTTAGATTTTGGATTAATTTGATAAACATTTAAAATAAATCTCTTACCCTAAGTTTTAAAGGAGCAATTGTTTTTGAAGTACCACTCCACAAATCATGAACTAAATCACCATATCTTTTAGCAATATGACCTTTCATTCCTAATGGATTAGATCTAAAATAAATTATTAAATATAAATTTTTGTCAACAAAATATAATTTTTATTAATTTCTTAATTTAAAAAAAAAATTCGATTTTTAAGAGTTTGAACTGACATTTTTCTACCTGTTCAGTTCATACAGATGTTTATCCAATGTAAAATATAAAGTTAATGGTCTTGTATTGCTGACACACTGTAAAGCAGCATTCATAAAACAGGTATTTCCTAAGTTATTCAATCCAGTTGCACCTTTCTCTGTAGGCCCTATAAAAAAAATCTTTACAATAATTATTTGTTGACAAATGTAATTTTTAAGTTAGTTAAAATATTATTTGTAGGATACTTCTAATATATTATTTCAAACCATGTAATATCCATTAATGAAACAACTGAATAAAATTTAATTAATCCTTGAAAAAGTGAAAGCTATTAAAAAAAAATATATCACAAAATGTTTATTCATTTAGGATGCTTTAATAATTTAGATTAGATACAAAATTAAGTTATTTTAATTAGGTTTCATTATATATAATTTCAGTTGAATAGTTTTTAAATATATTTGAATGAAACATGGTGAGCATATAGCCTTAAACACAAATAGCTCCTTGTCCAAATAATAAAATCCACTTCTCAAGCATTTCCAAAAATTGGGCATCTAAAATTTTAGTGCTTATTTTAGCTTATAAGTCATTGGAAGTTTCACATCCCAGAGCAGCAAACACCAAATAAATAAGACGTTAGACATAGGAACTAGAGACTATGTACTTTCGGACCTTCGGCATTTTAATTTATATATATATATTTTTTTATATGTAACATTATTATTTTACCACATCATTAGCATTATTATTATTATTTCTCTAATTTAAAGCTTATAAAACAAGAGATTAAGTTAGATTTAAGCTCCCCAATTGCTGGGAAAGTTTTGTGAACATTTGGTTTTTGGTTTCATTGGACTAATTATAGTTCTGATTTTTTATAACTTTGTTTGGTTTATTGTCATTAATGTATTTTCATGCTTTTTTATTTAACATCTTGTACATATTTCATTCATTTGTTCATAATATTTTCAATAAACTTTTGTTACTATAATCATTGTTGCAAACTATCCCATTCATGTTATTTTACCCATTTACTGAAGTCCAGGTCTTGCAACCAACCAACCCTTGACTTTCACTGTTTTATGTAATGCCATTTTGTTAATTAGTTCTGGGCTCATAAAAGGTGTATTACAAAACTAAAGATGTAATTAGATATAATTAGTTCTATTATCCCTAATAATATATACATTACATTAAAATTAGTATTAAATTACTGAAATATTTTTTGTTTACAGTTTATGTAAAATTTCAAGTTCAAATATATATTCAAACATGTATTCAAAATTTATAATTTATAAATTTTTATAAAAATGCAATTACTGAATCTTTCTTATTACTTGCTAGTTATTATTATTTATTTTCTTTTTCTGTTTCAAATTGAAGAATCATTTCTGTATTTGAAATTTGGCTTACAAAATTCCAGTTTACATTCACTACTTAAAATTTAAATTTATTGAGTAAATGAAAAAACTTTTACATAAAAAGTTTTCCAATAAAATATTAGAATAAATAGAGATTACACAATTTTTATTTATAAAAAAGGACAGATATTTTTGTTTGAAATATCAAACAAAATTACAAATGTGATTAACTTTAAAATACATTAGATTTGCAAACTTTAAAACTCAAGAACTTTCCTTTTATTTTCCTTTCTCTAACATACATGAAACTTACTGAATAAAAACAGTAATACAGTAATACCTCAACTTACGCGAACCCAAAGTTATGCGATTTTCAAATCTCATTGATTTGTATTTTGTTTAAGCGCCACGCAACTCTTGATTACTCACTCCCCCCACACTATTGTTCAGCTTACATGTTCAGATGTGTTGCGTGGAATTGACACATAGCTACAATTTATTTTGTGTTATTTATTTCTGTGTTTGTTATATCTACGAAGACTTGAGAGACTCTATGTGGTGATTTCTTGTAACCGTGAATAAATCAAAAGACGAGATAAGATTAACAAGAACATTTATTAGCTTACATGTATCTGACTTGGATTTTACACAAATTGCGAAATTATACCCAGACTTACGCAAATTCGACTTACNTTTTAATAGGAATTTATTATTTATACCACAGAATGACACCGCTGCTGCTAGAATGCCCACTAGAGGTGTCCCAGGCTACTAGAATAGAAGGATTAATCTAATAATCTTAATCTTTGTTGTTGTTTTTTGCCCAGGCAACACCAGGCTCATCTGCTGATTATATTATAAAACTGAAAAATATTTGCCACTAATCTATGATTGAATGTAATAAATGATATTAAATTTACTGCTGAAAAAGTATTAAATTCTAGAAAAACATTCTATAATTACATAACATAATAATATGTAATCTAAATATTAAGAAAAAGGTCAAATAAGATTTATTCAAAAAAGTAATCTATTATATTATGATTATTTTAAATCATCAATAACATATTTAATGCAATTAATTATACTTGCAGTTAAAATTGTAATATAAAACTCACATTGCATTATATATGTATTAGCAAAAATTCACAAACTCGTGGCATTAATTATAGCAGAAAACACAGAAATTAAAAAAATTATAATAATAATATTATAATTTTATCTTCACTAAAATTTCAACAAAACTCTTACCTTTATAACAGCTCCTGATACCTCTGCTATCAATAACTGATGTGGAGGAATTTCACATAAATTACTAAGTTGTTGTTTGAGAACAGAATACTTATCATCATGGTTTAATCTTAAACCAAATTTCACAGGTAAGCTTCCATCTAACCGCACAACTATAAATAAATATTTATTCAGTTAAGTAATTTACATTGAACCTAAAGTCTTATTATAAATTAAGATATATGTATTAATTTAATAGAAGCTATATAGAATAATTAATCTGTTGCGATTTGTATTTGCCCTTAAATATAACTCTTTTTAATCACAAGCAATGATCTAGATATGTATGTTGTGTTTGAAGAACTACAGGTGATCATGATGATGGTCATCATCTCCCTTATTATTAACATTGTAGAAATCATGATACAAAAATAAAATTTTTATCTTCACATATAAAAAATATTTGTCTTCTTGATATAGTTTATAATATATTCCAAAAGCAGAAAAATGTTACAATGGTTAAGATTCAAATTCAATAAATACTATATAGAAAATTATTGATATTAGAATACTTTCATCTTTATATTTATAATTTATAATCACAAACTTTAAAGTTACAATTCTGAAAAATAAAATA
This sequence comes from Centruroides sculpturatus, assembly GCF_000671375.1. Lineage (NCBI taxonomy): Eukaryota > Metazoa > Arthropoda > Arachnida > Scorpiones > Buthidae > Centruroides > Centruroides sculpturatus. Next base: position 45,831 of record NW_019385377.1, read on the forward strand.
TTTTCAATATTTAAATTTGTTGAATAAATCTGAATATTTTACTGCATCTCACATTTAATGTCAAGAACACATTCTGCAACTTACATGTTTTCCATAAAAACATTAACCAGAAACCTATTTCCTATTATTTTAAATGGGAAAAATTAATGTTACATACAATATCAACCCAAAACCTCTAACCAATTTCCTAAAGCTCAGTAAAACATCTATATACTATTGATATTTCTCTTTTTACCAGAAATATAGATATCCTGATATATCAATATCTGATTAAAATATCATGATATATTATGATACAAAGTATCTTTTAATTTAAAATGTTTTAACAGAGTCACTATTTATGATCATTTATATAATAGTATAACTATAAACAATATTTAAAACTTCTCAACAGTTTTAACAGTCTAATTACTATTTAATTAAAATAAGGCAATCTATAATATCAGTGATTTTATTCAAAATCTGTTCTAAAATTTTTCAACACTTAATTATCAAACTAAGCTCTTTGAATTGATATTATAATGTATCGCTATTCAATGTCTCCTGTTTTTCCTAGGCACTTTTACAGTTTTCAAACAGAGCTTACTTTTTTCTATTTCATGTGAAGCATGGAGGTACTTTTAATGATGATGTCATCATAAATATCATTTCAGATTAAATGGCAGCTTCCAGACTGACAGAATAAATTCTCCAAAAAATATGTTTAAATTTCCCAAAATTAAGAAATGTTATATCAAAAAAATTTCTCTAAAATACTGACATTGTAGAAAATTTTTATTTGTTTCAGAACTCGTAATGCATGAAAATTTTTTATCAATTTGCTACTGAATTTTGTCTTAATTATTTCTTATAATCTAAAAATGAGTAAGATACAACACTTTTAAGTTTTTAAATTAATATCAGAAATTATTAATATTTATATGCAATACATCACAAATATACATCACAAATATAAAATAACTGATATTTATCAATATGTGGTATTTCACAATTTTTCTGTTTTATGGTTGCTGTATATTGGATCTTGTGTATAAACGTCTCTTTAATCCAAACTTTTGTTTGGTAGATTATCTCACAGCATCATGATTAGAAACAACTTTATTTTTTTATTTAAAAAAAAATTTATAATAAAATAAAGTTGTTTCTAACTGTGATGCTATGAGATAATCTACCAAACTTTTGTTTGGATTAAAGAGACATTCATACACAAGAATAAAAAAATATGTGGTATGTTGATATATGTACAGTACATCTCATTCAAGGTTAACTACATGTAAGTAACAAACCATTATGTTAAGTTGTAAAATGTTTAAAACATCTATTTCTGATCACCAAACAATTAATACATTTGTTAACAAGTAGTTGTTTGGTATATAGTAACAAATACAGTCTTGCATGTTGTACCATAAACATTACATTTTCTGATACTTGGCGCACTTTCAAAATATTTGCACATAATTCTGACATTTTATCAATTGTATTTAGAATGCAACTCCATCTTTTCTTGTACAACATTTTGTTAAAATACTGTACAGTAATACAGTTTTCATTGACTTCGATTAGTGTCGGTTTTCGTTGATTTTTTCACAAAAAATTTGTCTTGGTTTTTGTCAGTTGCCTTGGATTTTGTCAGCGTGCCCACGTAACCTGCTAATTTTGCGAAAACACAGGGCAACCCATGCATTTTCCTGCTCATTGTGGCATCGTTTCTTGTGTGAGCATTAACCCATGCATCTAGCTAAACAATTCTATTGCTTTCCTTTCCTTTTAGCTCCATCATAAGACCAAAGAAAATTTCCAGAGCAGACCTTCAAATGCAATGTTAAATGCTACGTTAAATGTTCATTTATTCTTTACATTACTTTTTTATATTCATTTTATATTAATTTCTTATTGTTTTTAGTATTAAACCTAATATTTATTCTCTATAAAATGTGTTTTTGGTATGTATTTTGGAGTGTTTAGAGCGAATTAATTGGATTTACATTGATTCATATGAAAATAATTGCCTTGGTTTTTGTCGATTTTGGATTTCATCAATTGTGTGAGAAGTTGGGAGTTAAGGCGTGAGGCTTAACCCTTTCTACAATGTCGGCCAGGTGATGACCGCTCGTGAGGTCAATGTATGGTAATTCCTACATTCCTAGATAGTGAGTGGGAGGGTCAGTGACATCGTCGATAAGGTGTCGGCAACACATGAAGAATTACAATCATTTAAATAAACTTAACATATTTAATGTAAACAAAAAGGTTACAGATGCAACATAACATTAACAGGAGTTCTGGTTATCAGAGATACAATGGACAGAGCTTGTGGGTAGCTAATATTGATGCAGTTATATCTAACAGTTAAATTCTAAGTTGACTGAGAGAGAGAGAGCGAGTTCACATAAAAACTTCAAAGTTAATACCTCTTTTGGCACTTGTTCTAAAGGTGAAGCTTCGGTGAAGGTTGGCGGATCCTTACGTCGAGACCAGGGGGATAAAGTCCAGTAGTTAGTTGAGTTCCTTCGGCAATTGCCCCAATGATCAGGTGCAAACCCTTTTATACGTGTCCCATGTGAAAATTGACTCAGATGACTTTGATTTAATATGGTCTAAGTTCTAGTTGTGTCCAGGTTCAGCTGATACAAGCTGTCAAGAACTAGACAATTTGGCTGATTTATGGATACTTTCTAGCCATTATTGTGGCTCGTCTTACCTCATAATTCTATTCGTTTGACAGGTTCCTATCATTAATAATCAAATATTTTGACTAAGGTTGTAAAATAAGTCCAAACATTGCAATGATTGTTGATTCACTAGGCTATTTGATCGGTTTTATCTATCAGAATATCGTGAGAAAAAGGATGCGTGGGTTTTTCCCCTTTGTCACCTAGTTCCCCACTTGGCCATTCCATTGCCTTCTGCCTCGATTAAAATTTGTTATTACTCTAATTAATTAATTAAAACTTCATGAAACTGGGGGAAAAAGGGTCTGCTTTTTCACAATTGTTTTCAGATGGATTATCAATGAAAACTGAGGTATCACTGTATTGAGTTTTTGGAATGTAAATATTAATTCATATAAACATCAGTCAAAAACTATATTGAGATATTACATGAAGTTTGGATCTTAAAAAGGAAGACATTTTGATTTTGAAGGGTATACTGTATTCTAATTGTTTTGATAAATCATTGCATTAGTTAAATTAATATATATATATAAAAAGTATAAAAATTTATGACATTACAACTTATTGAATTATTTGCAAAATTTAATAAAAATTTTGATAACTGGCAATAACAACTGATTTATTATTTAAAGTAAAATGAATAACTATAGTGTAAACTGTATTAAAAGAAGAATATATCTTTACAGATAAATTTAAAACTATTTAATAAATTATTATTATACTTACCAACTACTTCCAAATGAATACAACTTTCCATAGGAAGAGGAAGTGATAAATAGTTGAATGGATCAAAACGCACACTATTGTGACCACACACTTTACAAGTAACAGTAGATTGCAACTGGCCATGAAAAAGATCTACTATTATTGAGCGATTGCGAATGATGTGATTCTCCCAAGCTTCCTTTGCTACTTCCTCATCTGGCCGTCCATCACTATCTTTGAGTTCTACATAAGGTTTTTCGTGAACCCTAGAGTAAATTTTCATAAAAATTTTACTATTATTATTATTTCACTATATTAATTATAGTAATTAATTAACTCTTAATTATAAAAAGCTCAAATACATCAATCAATGCAATCAAGCATTTAATTATAGTACAGTGGAACCTCGCTTAACGAGCAAAACAAATTGTAAAAAATTACCTCGCTTAATGAGCAATGTTTTGCATAATGAGTGAAGAGGAGAGGGAAAGTCCTGAATTGTGTGCATGCTCCATTAGTCTGTGTTTAGCACTCATTCCACTAGCATCTTAGTGTCGCTTATGATCACATATTACTTTTAAACATCAACAACCATAGCCTGTTATATAATAAACATGCCAAACAATATGCCAAATTCTTGGGCTATGTAAAGGCTATAATTAAATAATAGAAATTAATTAATTTGACTAGAGGTAGGCAGTTATGCTGCCATCTTGTATTAAATTTAATAACCAATTCCAAATTAAATTTTAGAAATGTCTGAATTAAAAATTAACTCTTTATAATTATTAAATTTAATACAAGATGGAAGCATAACTGCCTACCTCTAGTCAAATTAATTAATTTCTAATATTTAATTATAGCCTTTACATAGCCCAAGAATTTGGCATATTGTTTGGCATGTTTATTATATAACAGGCTNGCACGAAAGATCATGGTAACTGTCTTTTGGGACAGGAAAGGGACTTTGTTAGTGGATTTTATGCCAAGAGGCACAACAATCAGTTCTGATGCTTATTGTGTGACCTTGAGAAAACTCTGCCATGCCATACAAGACAAGCGGTGTTGCCTAATGTCTTCTGGCAGCAGGCGGCAGATTTCTTTGAAGTCAGAATTAAAAAATTTTTCAGAGGTATGACAAATGTTTTAACAAAAATGGAAATTATGTACAAAAGTAGATAAAAGTATGTAGAATACGGGGAAAAATATATTTTAATAATATCTAAAGTATTTTTCTTCTTATTAAAAAACAGACCTTATTTAATTAATTAATAGTTTTTTAATGGGAGTTTGATATCAAATTTCATTCATCGTTCTAAAGTTGTAGTGCACTGATTTTCCTTTGGTAAAGTTATTTAAAGCTAATTTCTGATGTCAAAAACGACCTCCAATAGTTTTTTAATTTTTTTAATTAATAGATTTTATTATATATAAGTTTAATTAAGTCAGGGGGTCGGGAATCACAATAAAAAACGTAATTTTTTAAAAATATTTAAAAATATAGGTCTAGTTAGTATTCACCCTACTTTAAACCCTTCTCCTCCCAAGACGTCTATGAGAATGTCCCAGGAAATACGACACCAGCTGTTCTCAAGGTCATCCAGCTGTGTAAACAATGACACATCAGTGTCAAATTTCACAGAAAGGCGAGACAAAGGAAAATAAAATTTGAAGCTTTTTCTTCAAAATTAACGCATTTCTTCCGTTTTTTCTTTCAGTTTTGAGTATTTTTTATGTTTAATTACATTAATACCAAAAATTGCTGGAGGCTTAAGGAGTTAAGAAAAAATACAAATTAAAGATAAAACATAGAACTTGAAAAATGTTATATTATGCCTGAAATTTGTCACAATAGAGATGCAATTATTTACATGGACATAACTAAATACAAAACACAATACACAAATACAAATTAATACATATATATTGTACTAAATAAATGAATACATAAATACTGACATTAAAAAACAACACAACATAAATAAGAGGTTTAGCAATAAAATAATAAAAATTTTATTATAAATATTTTATTAAGGCATAATTTTTTCGTAATTAATTAATATTTTCATAATAGTTCCATCCTAATATGGCACACTTATGTCATCTCTTCTTCCAGTCTTGAAACTCAAAATTGGCAAAAGAGATCAGCATTCATTTATTAGTCCTCTCAGTATCTCAGTCACATCTTTTTGAATGTCCTCCACTATCCAAAATGATGTTCTTTCATTAATTATTTTATTTTTAAAAATATAGAAAAGATGTATAAATAAGATTTGCTCTGTACAGTGTGTGTTGAAGCATTAAAATTTTTTCAGATTAAGCACTCATGCACAATGATCAAATGTATTATCATGATCAAGTGAATCCATCTACTTTTTAGCAATTTGGAAAAACATAACAAACGTATGATATGTGTCAATAGATAAACTTTTGTTTCGTGTAATAAAAAAATGAATAAAATTTCTTGTGCACAACACCATGGATACAAAGTAAAAATTATCAATATTTTGATTTTCATTTATAATGTTCAAGTGTTTTCTGTGATTATGCCTACACCTTCTTCCACCCACTGATTACTCTGTTTTCAAGTCTAATGATTATAGAGAAAGAATAAAGATTCATCTCTAATAATTATCTGAGATAACAGTTTTCCATCTTCAATTTCAGCATCAATTCAAATCAAATAAGAATCATCATAAAATAAAGTTTCTAAGTTTCAACCAATTAACAACTAAGTTGTTTCATCAAATAACAATAACTCTGACAGATAACATCACAACACATTTAGATATTAGCTGATAGATCACAGTATAAGATAAATATGAAATTATTAGATTAAAATAAATAAAAACATCCATTTGAGCTGCAATTTGAAAAACTGTAGATCTAAAAATTCCACTGTCATCCATCTGTCTTTCCTTAATCTCGAAAACGGTGTTAGATAAATGAAATTCAAGATCAGATATCGAAAGTTTTAGGGCAGGAGGAGGCTCAATTAACTATATATAAACTTTCAATGCAAACTGGAAGTCACATTATTTAATTTGAAAATTTTCCCTGAAAAGAGTTAGATCGATAACCAGCAAGATTCTACTGCTACAGGAACAGTATGATGTACAGGGGCAAGACACTACTAATTTGAGGTAGAGAGCATATATTTTAAATTAAATAAAATAAAAATATGATAAAAAATTGCAGCCCAGGTTGTGACAATGTCATAAATAATTGCTTATTTTTAAGAGTAAGACTCTTTATTATCCCTGTCAAGAAAGACAGAGATAATTTTGACTTATCAAGACTTCAAAATACAATAATGCAATAACTATATTACACAGCTGAATACAAAAAATTATATGCTTAAGATATGTATAATGGTATTTTTTGAGAGACAAACTGCATTCTACCTATTTTCAAATAGTTAAGATTATTATTATTAATAAATCTAAAAGTTATAAATTAGTAAGTATAAATGCCTAATTAATTTACCTATTTAGATCTTCATGAAGACCATCCATAAGAAATGCCAGTAATTCTTGCGAATCATGTTGTTGGAATCCATTAAATCTAGGTGCATATTTTCCAATAGTCCACTGATTAAAAGAAAATAAGTAATAATTTATGAAATATTTATATATTTTATAATTTAGATTTTGGATTAATTTGATAAACATTTAAAATAAATCTCTTACCCTAAGTTTTAAAGGAGCAATTGTTTTTGAAGTACCACTCCACAAATCATGAACTAAATCACCATATCTTTTAGCAATATGACCTTTCATTCCTAATGGATTAGATCTAAAATAAATTATTAAATATAAATTTTTGTCAACAAAATATAATTTTTATTAATTTCTTAATTTAAAAAAAAAATTCGATTTTTAAGAGTTTGAACTGACATTTTTCTACCTGTTCAGTTCATACAGATGTTTATCCAATGTAAAATATAAAGTTAATGGTCTTGTATTGCTGACACACTGTAAAGCAGCATTCATAAAACAGGTATTTCCTAAGTTATTCAATCCAGTTGCACCTTTCTCTGTAGGCCCTATAAAAAAAATCTTTACAATAATTATTTGTTGACAAATGTAATTTTTAAGTTAGTTAAAATATTATTTGTAGGATACTTCTAATATATTATTTCAAACCATGTAATATCCATTAATGAAACAACTGAATAAAATTTAATTAATCCTTGAAAAAGTGAAAGCTATTAAAAAAAAATATATCACAAAATGTTTATTCATTTAGGATGCTTTAATAATTTAGATTAGATACAAAATTAAGTTATTTTAATTAGGTTTCATTATATATAATTTCAGTTGAATAGTTTTTAAATATATTTGAATGAAACATGGTGAGCATATAGCCTTAAACACAAATAGCTCCTTGTCCAAATAATAAAATCCACTTCTCAAGCATTTCCAAAAATTGGGCATCTAAAATTTTAGTGCTTATTTTAGCTTATAAGTCATTGGAAGTTTCACATCCCAGAGCAGCAAACACCAAATAAATAAGACGTTAGACATAGGAACTAGAGACTATGTACTTTCGGACCTTCGGCATTTTAATTTATATATATATATTTTTTTATATGTAACATTATTATTTTACCACATCATTAGCATTATTATTATTATTTCTCTAATTTAAAGCTTATAAAACAAGAGATTAAGTTAGATTTAAGCTCCCCAATTGCTGGGAAAGTTTTGTGAACATTTGGTTTTTGGTTTCATTGGACTAATTATAGTTCTGATTTTTTATAACTTTGTTTGGTTTATTGTCATTAATGTATTTTCATGCTTTTTTATTTAACATCTTGTACATATTTCATTCATTTGTTCATAATATTTTCAATAAACTTTTGTTACTATAATCATTGTTGCAAACTATCCCATTCATGTTATTTTACCCATTTACTGAAGTCCAGGTCTTGCAACCAACCAACCCTTGACTTTCACTGTTTTATGTAATGCCATTTTGTTAATTAGTTCTGGGCTCATAAAAGGTGTATTACAAAACTAAAGATGTAATTAGATATAATTAGTTCTATTATCCCTAATAATATATACATTACATTAAAATTAGTATTAAATTACTGAAATATTTTTTGTTTACAGTTTATGTAAAATTTCAAGTTCAAATATATATTCAAACATGTATTCAAAATTTATAATTTATAAATTTTTATAAAAATGCAATTACTGAATCTTTCTTATTACTTGCTAGTTATTATTATTTATTTTCTTTTTCTGTTTCAAATTGAAGAATCATTTCTGTATTTGAAATTTGGCTTACAAAATTCCAGTTTACATTCACTACTTAAAATTTAAATTTATTGAGTAAATGAAAAAACTTTTACATAAAAAGTTTTCCAATAAAATATTAGAATAAATAGAGATTACACAATTTTTATTTATAAAAAAGGACAGATATTTTTGTTTGAAATATCAAACAAAATTACAAATGTGATTAACTTTAAAATACATTAGATTTGCAAACTTTAAAACTCAAGAACTTTCCTTTTATTTTCCTTTCTCTAACATACATGAAACTTACTGAATAAAAACAGTAATACAGTAATACCTCAACTTACGCGAACCCAAAGTTATGCGATTTTCAAATCTCATTGATTTGTATTTTGTTTAAGCGCCACGCAACTCTTGATTACTCACTCCCCCCACACTATTGTTCAGCTTACATGTTCAGATGTGTTGCGTGGAATTGACACATAGCTACAATTTATTTTGTGTTATTTATTTCTGTGTTTGTTATATCTACGAAGACTTGAGAGACTCTATGTGGTGATTTCTTGTAACCGTGAATAAATCAAAAGACGAGATAAGATTAACAAGAACATTTATTAGCTTACATGTATCTGACTTGGATTTTACACAAATTGCGAAATTATACCCAGACTTACGCAAATTCGACTTACGCGGTTATCGCTCAGTCCCACCTATCGCGTATGTTCGGGGTATTACTGTACTTCTTTTGCTCAATATGTGATCTCAAAATTTTTATTGACAATATGTGATCTCAAAATTTAAAAATTTTTTACATTATTTAATTTTAAGGATGATTTAATATTTTGTTCTATAATCAATATAATTTATTTTATATTACATGGATATGATATATGATGTAATATATTTAACTCATTTCAGTTAATTTTTTTATAATTTTACAAAATATAATAAACACTACAAATAATTTTTAAAATTACCTTGACTTTTTTGGTCCAATTTAGCATTTATAAGATTAGACATTTCTTCTGGCCATGTCTGATCTTTATTTCGAACTGAAAGAAAAAGAAAGTGCATTAAATATTAATTTTTATTTAATGACAACTGTTATAAATAAATTTCCAAAATCAATTAAAAATTCAACAAGAAATTTGCATTATTTATTTTTATTATTTCAAATGAAAGTTAGAAAATAAAATGAAATATATTTACTTACTAACAAGAACATTAGTAAATAAATATATTTCATTTTGTAAAATTAGTAACACCAAAAAAACTTTTCTAAACTTCATATATCATCAGAAAATAACTGATTTGCTATGGTATTGATATTCAACTTGGATGTCATTATTGTTATTTTATATGTATCCCCATTTGATTCCATAAACTTAATTTGTCACGATTTGAAGCCATTTTTATGTTTGATATTAATATATGTGATGGGATATGAAACAGATAAGAAATTACTGCATTCTTATTTCTACATATTAATCTATCAAAGAGTTAATATTAAAGAAATTCCTTTTTTTAATGTATCATTATGGTTTTTTAAAAGATTACTCTTAAAAATTATATCTCATTAGAACTGAAGTGATTATTTCCAATAAATTATTAAAATAATAATATACTTTAAACCAAAATTATCTTACATATGATAATATTATAATAATAAGTACAATTCATCAACTATTATCATTTAGTAAATTCTGTTTTGAGAAACACACGAGAAACTTATTACACATTAATTTAAACCTATAAATGCTTTCTATTAGGAAGAAAAAAATAATCCCAAAAATATTTAAATGGTTAATTTCTGAAAATGTTTGATTCAATAATTACCTTCAATCAATAACTGCACTTCATTATCTTGTGTGGATAACTGTTCTAATATATATTCTTCTTCTTCCAAAATAACCATATTTCCCTGCATAAAAAAGAAAAAAATTGAAGACTATAAATAAACTTCATTTTCACAAATTAAAAAAATTTAGATATTAAAATAAATCAAATTTTTTTATTCTAGTAACATTTTTTTACTGATATCATTTGATAATTTATTATATTCATACCATTGTAATCATTGCCTATGTACAGTACAAATGTTCAGAAAAATTTACTTAAAAATCAAAAAATATAATATATCTATCAAATATTTTTGTTATCAATTTTCTGTTTTAAGACTTTTATTGATGTAAAATATCTTCAATTAGAAAAGTTTATCAGAAAAAACCTATTCTTTTATGTAATTTAATTTTATCTATCTATTTTAAATAAGTTGTATTTTCTTCAATTTTTCAAAATATGTTAGCAAAAATAATCTGAAAATATAATATTCTTTTTCTATAACTATCATCTTAACCTTTCAACATTGAACTAGATGGGTATGGTTCTACCTCTAGTAGAGGAGAATAAACGTGGGAAATATTTAAAGTATTTTTCCTCACGTTTTTTTTTTCATTGCTGTTTCGGAAAAAGATTTTGTAAACTGTTATGTCTAGTAAAGAAAAGTATCTTTTTATTGTTACATAATTCATTTTTTATCTGAATTATTTTCTGCGGTAGTTTTAGGCTAGTTTTTGGTGATACCCCTCAAAAGCCAACTATAGTCGTCAGTCAGCTGAGTGGTTAAGGTAACATCTTTCTTTTAATAACTGGAAAACTGGAAGAGAGTTTTATAGTATAATAAATGTCATTATCAGCTATGTTATATATATAAAACTAAAACATGACATATATATATTAGATTATATTAAAAAATTTAAGACTATGCAATGAAAAAATACTAGTTGCAAAGCTGTTACTAAATATGCTATGAATTCATAATCAAAAATTATTTTCAGAACTACGCATAATTAGAACTTACTTTCTTAATATGTTTCATATATTGTATGTATCAACTTTGCAAGTGATTTATTTTTGCTGCATAATCTCTTTTTCAAAGTCATATTCATAAATTAATCCATTTTACATATTTGTTTTCTTTTTAAGAAAGAAAGTATTAATATGTAACTTATATAAATTGTATAAATATATATGTTATGTATATCAAAAACTATATATTATTATAATAAAAAGTTAAATTTTTTAAAACTTAATCATATTAACTTGATTCAAGAGAATCTGTTTTTCTATAAGTAGGCTATATAAAGGGAAATAACTTACATCATCTCTATATAACCAGAATCTTGTATCCTCTAACCTCAATCGAAGACGAGCACATAAATAATCAAATACTTGTTTCAATGTGGCCATTCTACTAAATGAAGCAAGATATGCCAAATATCTTTTTGGAACTAAAGAAATTGAATTTATAAATCCTGTTGTAGCATTACCTTAAAAATAAAACAAACATTATTACCATTATCATCATCATCATGTGGTGTTGTTGAAATATATTCTACATAGTAATATATATATATATATGAGTGCCAAACTTAGTACAATGCTAGACCAAAGTCAAGGCATAACTATAAAAAATGAACATTTTGTGTATGTACAGTTCATGTATGTAGCTGTGTTTAAGAATTTCCTTATTATATGGAATAGGTTTAGTATGTAGCCATTGTAAAGTGATGCATATGCTGTTGTGCAACATCATACCACATACATTATACAAATGTATGTGGTATGATGCCTCCGAGAGAAACAGCTACTGGCACAATATGTATCTCATCCATTCTCCATAAATTTTTTGTTTGGATGTATTAATATATTTCTATATGTGCATATGGTATTGTTCCTGTGTGCATGCGAGCACATGTGCATTTTATTTTTCCTGAATATTTTCCTAACTTTCATTAAGTTTGATGTTAGGTTATTTTTAGTATTGTGTCAGCCTGCCTAATTGTTGTCTACTTTTATTTATTTATAGTCTTCTTTGCCAGGAAAGCTTATGATTTGTCTGTGTTTTGATTGTATCTGTCTCTGATTGTAATTTAAGACCATAGTAAGTAGCTATAGTAATTTGCCACAGTCTTCTTTGGCCGTCCATAGTAAATGCAGCACTGGCCCAAATATGGCTACTGCATCACAAACATTCACTGCTTCACTCACACATAATGAACAACAACACACACCAATCCAGGTAAAATACTAAAATACAGAGGTAATCCAGTCACTGAACACTATGGCTGGAAAATCAAGCTAACAAATCAAATGGACTGAACAAATGAATGAATTCATTAACCATACCTACTACACTATTACAAAACTTAAAACAGATATGGCAGCTTACAGACAGACACAAAAATACCCACATCTCACTGTTATAGGACAAAGAGTTTTTGATCAGAAAAGAATAATTATACGCAACAACCTTATTCTACAAATAATGATTGAACATATCAAATAACAAGTTCCATAGCAGACACACTAACACACAAACACTACATTACATGGTAGATCAGACACTCATTGACAATGCCTCAAAAGCAGTCATTTATGAAAACATACACAGTATAACATGCATTAATGAAAACATAAACACAATTTCAACTAGTATAGACCTTACTGGAATGGGTGGCTTTACTGGAAGCTTATGCTCTCACCAGCATCACTCTATGATTCATTGTAACTACTGAACTCTTTCACCTCAACAAGATGGTGGCTCGCAAGAAAGTTGTTATTATTGTTGTTGTTATTATTATTATATCATAATATATGTGATTTTCATTTTATTTTTGTAATTATTTGCAAATATTATTATTATTAAAAATGAACTATTATCATATTAATAGAATANTAGGCAGTTATGCTTCCATCTTGTATTAAATTTAATAATTATAAATAGTTAATTTTTAATTCAGACATTTCTAAAATTTAATTTGGAATTGGTCACTAAATTTATTACGAGATGGCAGCATAATTGCCTACCTCTAGTCAAATTAATTAATTTCTATTATTTAATTATAGCCTTTACATAGTCCAAGAATTTGGCATATCGTTTGGCGTGTTTATCAAACATATTATCTGTGATTTTTTTGTTTTCTGCAAATCGAATTCTCATTCTAGGTTGGTTCATTCAATGCTAGAAGAAAAAATGATGATGCTTCACGCTCCTTAACAATACACATTGTACAATTTTCTTTGAATAAACACCATACATAAAATATTTGAGTTTTTTTTTTGGCGTGGAATGCATTATCGTATTTTACTTTAATTTCTATGGAAAAAATTGTTTCACTTAACAAGTGTTTCGCATTACGAGTACAATTCTGGAACAAATTATGCTTGTTAAGCAAGGTTCCACTGTACGTTAATTTTGATGAAAGTTAATTTATTATAATTTGAAAACTTTTGTCAATTTTCATTTATACCAAACCTCTGCACAGTTTTTGCTTTATTTATATAAAAACCAAATAAATAAAGTAAATTGAGGATACCAACAGTCAAACTCATAAAATACAAAAATAAAACAAAAACTAAAATACATTACAGAAAGATTGAGTTCCCCTTGTAAAGAGAGAAAGAACAATCTTGTTAACATAATATACCTCCATCACAAACAAATACAAATAACTGTAAACATTTTTCTGTAAATAACAGATACATCAAAACAACTTAAAGTATAATTAAAAAACAAACACTGTTAAATCTTTATATAATTAATCCAAACATAACACACACACAAAAACAGATACTGAAATATTCATGTGTTCATATAGACATTCTGTTGATCTTATTTAGAGTAATCCTGACAAAACTGCATCAAATTACTGTTTGGATCAAGGTAAATTCTTTGAGAAAATAAATGGTTCATAATTTTTATAAAAGATCAAGTCATGAATACAAAATATTATTAATTAAAACCCTTAAGCCCCAAGCCCGAGATATCTCGGGCAAGTTACATAGCGTTACATAAAATGCGGTCCTTAAGGCCAAATTTTTTCAAAATTTTTCCCTCCGCAGAAAAAAATTTTATTGCGATTTTAATTTACCTTTAATGAAACATGCTTCATGCTTAATTGCTTTTTAATAGTTTTAATGGGAGTTTGATATCAAATTTCATTCATCGTTCTAAAGTTGTAGTGCACTGATTTTCCTTTGGTAAAGTTATTTAAAGCTAATTTCTGATGTCAAAAACGACCTCCAATAGTTTTTTAATTTTTTTAATTAATAGATTTTATTATATATAAGTTTAATTAAGTCAGGGGGTCGGGAATCACAATAAAAAACGTAATTTTTTAAAAATATTTAAAAATATAGGTCTAGTTAGTATTCACCCTACTTTAAACCCTTCTCCTCCCAAGACGTCTATGAGAATGTCCCAGGAAATACGACACCAGCTGTTCTCAAGGTCATCCAGCTGTGTACACATCAGTGTCAAATTTCACAGAAAGGCGAGACAAAGGAAAATAAAATTTGAAGCTTTTTCTTCAAAATTAACGCATTTCTTCCGTTTTTTCTTTCAGTTTTGAGTATTTTTTATGTTTAATTACATTAATACCAAAAATTGCTGGAGGCTTAAGGAGTTAAGAAAAAATACAAATTAAAGATAAAACATAGAACTTGAAAAATGTTATATTATGCCTGAAATTTGTCACAATAGAGATGCAATTATTTACATGGACATAACTAAATACAAAACACAATACACAAATACAAATTAATACATATATATTGTACTAAATAAATGAATACATAAATACTGACATTAAAAAACAACACAACATAAATAAGAGGTTTAGCAATAAAATAATAAGAATTTTATTATAAATATTTTATTAAGGCATAATTTTTTCGTAATTAATTAATATTTTCATAATAGTTCCATCCTAATATGGCACACTTATGTCATCTCTTCTTCCAGTCTTGAAACTCAAAATTGGCAAAAGAGATCAGCATTCATTTATTAGTCCTCTCAGTATCTCAGTCACATCTTTTTGAATGTCCTCCACTATCCAAAATGATGTTCTTTCATTAATTATTTTATTTTTAAAAATATAGAAAAGATGTATAAATAAGATTTGCTCTGTACAGTGTGTGTTGAAGCATTAAAATTTTTTCAGATTAAGCACTCATGCACAATGATCAAATGTATTATCATGATCAAGTGAATCCATCTACTTTTTAGCAATTTGGAAAAACATAACAAACGTATGATATGTGTCAATAGATAAACTTTTGTTTCGTGTAATAAAAAAATGAATAAAATTTCTTGTGCACAACACCATGGATACAAAGTAAAAATTATCAATATTTTGATTTTCATTTATAATGTTCAAGTGTTTTCTGTGATTATGCCTACACCTTCTTCCACCCACTGATTACTCTGTTTTCAAGTCTAATGATTATAGAGAAAGAATAAAGATTCATCTCTAATAATTATCTGAGATAACAGTTTTCCATCTTCAATTTCAGCATCAATTCAAATCAAATAAGAATCATCATAAAATAAAGTTTCTAAGTTTCAACCAATTAACAACTAAGTTGTTTCATCAAATAACAATAACTCTGACAGATAACATCACAACACATTTAGATATTAGCTGATAGATCACAGTATAAGATAAATATGAAATTATTAGATTAAAATAAATAAAAACATCCATTTGAGCTGCAATTTGAAAAACTGTAGATCTAAAAATTCCACTGTCATCCATCTGTCTTTCCTTAATCTCGAAAACGGTGTTAGATAAATGAAATTCAAGATCAGATATCGAAAGTTTTAGGGCAGGAGGAGGCTCAATTAACTATATATAAACTTTCAATGCAAACTGGAAGTCACATTATTTAATTTGAAAATTTTCCCTGAAAAGAGTTAGATCGATAACCAGCAAGATTCTACTGCTACAGGAACAGTATGATGTACAGGGGCAAGACACTACTAATTTGAGGTAGAGAGCATATATTTTAAATTAAATAAAATAAAAATATGATAAAAAATTGCAGCCCAGGTTGTGACAATGTCATAAATAATTGCTTATTTTTAAGAGTAAGACTCTTTATTATCCCTGTCAAGAAAGACAGAGATAATTTTGACTTATCAAGACTTCAAAATACAATAATGCAATAACTATATTACACAGCTGAATACAAAAAATTATATGCTTAAGATATGTATAATGGTATTTTTTGAGAGACAAACTGCATTCTACCTATTTTCAAATAGTTAAGATTATTATTATTAATAAATCTAAAAGTTATAAATTAGTAAGTATAAATGCCTAATTAATTTACCTATTTAGATCTTCATGAAGACCATCCATAAGAAATGCCAGTAATTCTTGCGAATCATGTTGTTGGAATCCATTAAATCTAGGTGCATATTTTCCAATAGTCCACTGATTAAAAGAAAATAAGTAATAATTTATGAAATATTTATATATTTTATAATTTAGATTTTGGATTAATTTGATAAACATTTAAAATAAATCTCTTACCCTAAGTTTTAAAGGAGCAATTGTTTTTGAAGTACCACTCCACAAATCATGAACTAAATCACCATATCTTTTAGCAATATGACCTTTCATTCCTAATGGATTAGATCTAAAATAAATTATTAAATATAAATTTTTGTCAACAAAATATAATTTTTATTAATTTCTTAATTTAAAAAAAAAATTCGATTTTTAAGAGTTTGAACTGACATTTTTCTACCTGTTCAGTTCATACAGATGTTTATCCAATGTAAAATATAAAGTTAATGGTCTTGTATTGCTGACACACTGTAAAGCAGCATTCATAAAACAGGTATTTCCTAAGTTATTCAATCCAGTTGCACCTTTCTCTGTAGGCCCTATAAAAAAAATCTTTACAATAATTATTTGTTGACAAATGTAATTTTTAAGTTAGTTAAAATATTATTTGTAGGATACTTCTAATATATTATTTCAAACCATGTAATATCCATTAATGAAACAACTGAATAAAATTTAATTAATCCTTGAAAAAGTGAAAGCTATTAAAAAAAAATATATCACAAAATGTTTATTCATTTAGGATGCTTTAATAATTTAGATTAGATACAAAATTAAGTTATTTTAATTAGGTTTCATTATATATAATTTCAGTTGAATAGTTTTTAAATATATTTGAATGAAACATGGTGAGCATATAGCCTTAAACACAAATAGCTCCTTGTCCAAATAATAAAATCCACTTCTCAAGCATTTCCAAAAATTGGGCATCTAAAATTTTAGTGCTTATTTTAGCTTATAAGTCATTGGAAGTTTCACATCCCAGAGCAGCAAACACCAAATAAATAAGACGTTAGACATAGGAACTAGAGACTATGTACTTTCGGACCTTCGGCATTTTAATTTATATATATATATTTTTTTATATGTAACATTATTATTTTACCACATCATTAGCATTATTATTATTATTTCTCTAATTTAAAGCTTATAAAACAAGAGATTAAGTTAGATTTAAGCTCCCCAATTGCTGGGAAAGTTTTGTGAACATTTGGTTTTTGGTTTCATTGGACTAATTATAGTTCTGATTTTTTATAACTTTGTTTGGTTTATTGTCATTAATGTATTTTCATGCTTTTTTATTTAACATCTTGTACATATTTCATTCATTTGTTCATAATATTTTCAATAAACTTTTGTTACTATAATCATTGTTGCAAACTATCCCATTCATGTTATTTTACCCATTTACTGAAGTCCAGGTCTTGCAACCAACCAACCCTTGACTTTCACTGTTTTATGTAATGCCATTTTGTTAATTAGTTCTGGGCTCATAAAAGGTGTATTACAAAACTAAAGATGTAATTAGATATAATTAGTTCTATTATCCCTAATAATATATACATTACATTAAAATTAGTATTAAATTACTGAAATATTTTTTGTTTACAGTTTATGTAAAATTTCAAGTTCAAATATATATTCAAACATGTATTCAAAATTTATAATTTATAAATTTTTATAAAAATGCAATTACTGAATCTTTCTTATTACTTGCTAGTTATTATTATTTATTTTCTTTTTCTGTTTCAAATTGAAGAATCATTTCTGTATTTGAAATTTGGCTTACAAAATTCCAGTTTACATTCACTACTTAAAATTTAAATTTATTGAGTAAATGAAAAAACTTTTACATAAAAAGTTTTCCAATAAAATATTAGAATAAATAGAGATTACACAATTTTTATTTATAAAAAAGGACAGATATTTTTGTTTGAAATATCAAACAAAATTACAAATGTGATTAACTTTAAAATACATTAGATTTGCAAACTTTAAAACTCAAGAACTTTCCTTTTATTTTCCTTTCTCTAACATACATGAAACTTACTGAATAAAAACAGTAATACAGTAATACCTCAACTTACGCGAACCCAAAGTTATGCGATTTTCAAATCTCATTGATTTGTATTTTGTTTAAGCGCCACGCAACTCTTGATTACTCACTCCCCCCACACTATTGTTCAGCTTACATGTTCAGATGTGTTGCGTGGAATTGACACATAGCTACAATTTATTTTGTGTTATTTATTTCTGTGTTTGTTATATCTACGAAGACTTGAGAGACTCTATGTGGTGATTTCTTGTAACCGTGAATAAATCAAAAGACGAGATAAGATTAACAAGAACATTTATTAGCTTACATGTATCTGACTTGGATTTTACACAAATTGCGAAATTATACCCAGACTTACGCAAATTCGACTTACGCGGTTATCGCTCAGTCCCACCTATCGCGTATGTTCGGGGTATTACTGTACTTCTTTTGCTCAATATGTGATCTCAAAATTTTTATTGACAATATGTGATCTCAAAATTTAAAAATTTTTTACATTATTTAATTTTAAGGATGATTTAATATTTTGTTCTATAATCAATATAATTTATTTTATATTACATGGATATGATATATGATGTAATATATTTAACTCATTTCAGTTAATTTTTTTATAATTTTACAAAATATAATAAACACTACAAATAATTTTTAAAATTACCTTGACTTTTTTGGTCCAATTTAGCATTTATAAGATTAGACATTTCTTCTGGCCATGTCTGATCTTTATTTCGAACTGAAAGAAAAAGAAAGTGCATTAAATATTAATTTTTATTTAATGACAACTGTTATAAATAAATTTCCAAAATCAATTAAAAATTCAACAAGAAATTTGCATTATTTATTTTTATTATTTCAAATGAAAGTTAGAAAATAAAATGAAATATATTTACTTACTAACAAGAACATTAGTAAATAAATATATTTCATTTTGTAAAATTAGTAACACCAAAAAAACTTTTCTAAACTTCATATATCATCAGAAAATAACTGATTTGCTATGGTATTGATATTCAACTTGGATGTCATTATTGTTATTTTATATGTATCCCCATTTGATTCCATAAACTTAATTTGTCACGATTTGAAGCCATTTTTATGTTTGATATTAATATATGTGATGGGATATGAAACAGATAAGAAATTACTGCATTCTTATTTCTACATATTAATCTATCAAAGAGTTAATATTAAAGAAATTCCTTTTTTTAATGTATCATTATGGTTTTTTAAAAGATTACTCTTAAAAATTATATCTCATTAGAACTGAAGTGATTATTTCCAATAAATTATTAAAATAATAATATACTTTAAACCAAAATTATCTTACATATGATAATATTATAATAATAAGTACAATTCATCAACTATTATCATTTAGTAAATTCTGTTTTGAGAAACACACGAGAAACTTATTACACATTAATTTAAACCTATAAATGCTTTCTATTAGGAAGAAAAAAATAATCCCAAAAATATTTAAATGGTTAATTTCTGAAAATGTTTGATTCAATAATTACCTTCAATCAATAACTGCACTTCATTATCTTGTGTGGATAACTGTTCTAATATATATTCTTCTTCTTCCAAAATAACCATATTTCCCTGCATAAAAAAGAAAAAAATTGAAGACTATAAATAAACTTCATTTTCACAAATTAAAAAAATTTAGATATTAAAATAAATCAAATTTTTTTATTCTAGTAACATTTTTTTACTGATATCATTTGATAATTTATTATATTCATACCATTGTAATCATTGCCTATGTACAGTACAAATGTTCAGAAAAATTTACTTAAAAATCAAAAAATATAATATATCTATCAAATATTTTTGTTATCAATTTTCTGTTTTAAGACTTTTATTGATGTAAAATATCTTCAATTAGAAAAGTTTATCAGAAAAAACCTATTCTTTTATGTAATTTAATTTTATCTATCTATTTTAAATAAGTTGTATTTTCTTCAATTTTTCAAAATATGTTAGCAAAAATAATCTGAAAATATAATATTCTTTTTCTATAACTATCATCTTAACCTTTCAACATTGAACTAGATGGGTATGGTTCTACCTCTAGTAGAGGAGAATAAACGTGGGAAATATTTAAAGTATTTTTCCTCACGTTTTTTTTTTCATTGCTGTTTCGGAAAAAGATTTTGTAAACTGTTATGTCTAGTAAAGAAAAGTATCTTTTTATTGTTACATAATTCATTTTTTATCTGAATTATTTTCTGCGGTAGTTTTAGGCTAGTTTTTGGTGATACCCCTCAAAAGCCAACTATAGTCGTCAGTCAGCTGAGTGGTTAAGGTAACATCTTTCTTTTAATAACTGGAAAACTGGAAGAGAGTTTTATAGTATAATAAATGTCATTATCAGCTATGTTATATATATAAAACTAAAACATGACATATATATATTAGATTATATTAAAAAATTTAAGACTATGCAATGAAAAAATACTAGTTGCAAAGCTGTTACTAAATATGCTATGAATTCATAATCAAAAATTATTTTCAGAACTACGCATAATTAGAACTTACTTTCTTAATATGTTTCATATATTGTATGTATCAACTTTGCAAGTGATTTATTTTTGCTGCATAATCTCTTTTTCAAAGTCATATTCATAAATTAATCCATTTTACATATTTGTTTTCTTTTTAAGAAAGAAAGTATTAATATGTAACTTATATAAATTGTATAAATATATATGTTATGTATATCAAAAACTATATATTATTATAATAAAAAGTTAAATTTTTTAAAACTTAATCATATTAACTTGATTCAAGAGAATCTGTTTTTCTATAAGTAGGCTATATAAAGGGAAATAACTTACATCATCTCTATATAACCAGAATCTTGTATCCTCTAACCTCAATCGAAGACGAGCACATAAATAATCAAATACTTGTTTCAATGTGGCCATTCTACTAAATGAAGCAAGATATGCCAAATATCTTTTTGGAACTAAAGAAATTGAATTTATAAATCCTGTTGTAGCATTACCTTAAAAATAAAACAAACATTATTACCATTATCATCATCATCATGTGGTGTTGTTGAAATATATTCTACATAGTAATATATATATATATATGAGTGCCAAACTTAGTACAATGCTAGACCAAAGTCAAGGCATAACTATAAAAAATGAACATTTTGTGTATGTACAGTTCATGTATGTAGCTGTGTTTAAGAATTTCCTTATTATATGGAATAGGTTTAGTATGTAGCCATTGTAAAGTGATGCATATGCTGTTGTGCAACATCATACCACATACATTATACAAATGTATGTGGTATGATGCCTCCGAGAGAAACAGCTACTGGCACAATATGTATCTCATCCATTCTCCATAAATTTTTTGTTTGGATGTATTAATATATTTCTATATGTGCATATGGTATTGTTCCTGTGTGCATGCGAGCACATGTGCATTTTATTTTTCCTGAATATTTTCCTAACTTTCATTAAGTTTGATGTTAGGTTATTTTTAGTATTGTGTCAGCCTGCCTAATTGTTGTCTACTTTTATTTATTTATAGTCTTCTTTGCCAGGAAAGCTTATGATTTGTCTGTGTTTTGATTGTATCTGTCTCTGATTGTAATTTAAGACCATAGTAAGTAGCTATAGTAATTTGCCACAGTCTTCTTTGGCCGTCCATAGTAAATGCAGCACTGGCCCAAATATGGCTACTGCATCACAAACATTCACTGCTTCACTCACACATAATGAACAACAACACACACCAATCCAGGTAAAATACTAAAATACAGAGGTAATCCAGTCACTGAACACTATGGCTGGAAAATCAAGCTAACAAATCAAATGGACTGAACAAATGAATGAATTCATTAACCATACCTACTACACTATTACAAAACTTAAAACAGATATGGCAGCTTACAGACAGACACAAAAATACCCACATCTCACTGTTATAGGACAAAGAGTTTTTGATCAGAAAAGAATAATTATACGCAACAACCTTATTCTACAAATAATGATTGAACATATCAAATAACAAGTTCCATAGCAGACACACTAACACACAAACACTACATTACATGGTAGATCAGACACTCATTGACAATGCCTCAAAAGCAGTCATTTATGAAAACATACACAGTATAACATGCATTAATGAAAACATAAACACAATTTCAACTAGTATAGACCTTACTGGAATGGGTGGCTTTACTGGAAGCTTATGCTCTCACCAGCATCACTCTATGATTCATTGTAACTACTGAACTCTTTCACCTCAACAAGATGGTGGCTCGCAAGAAAGTTGTTATTATTGTTGTTGTTATTATTATTATATCATAATATATGTGATTTTCATTTTATTTTTGTAATTATTTGCAAATATTATTATTATTAAAAATGAACTATTATCATATTAATAGAATAGATGAGCAATATATTGGCTTTTATTACCTGATATTTAAGCAATATTAATAAAATTTATTAATACAGTAGAACCTCGAAAACTCGGCTCTCGATAACCCGGCACTCCGGATAACTCGGCCACACCCTGGCAGGGCAAAAAAATCCTTAGTTAATTAATTTTCATGATAAAGACAGCTTTATGCCTCATAAAGTATTTTTCTGAGGTCTGTCTTATCAGGTAAATTACTGTACACATANATTATAGACAGCTTTATAAGACAGCTTTATGCCTCATAAAGTATTTTTCTGAGGTCTGTCTTATCAGGTAAATTACTGTACACAGTGTATTCATTAATTTTCATTTTCATGCCTTCATAAAAAATGTACTTTTCCTTTGTTTAAGGGTATTTGGGCAGTTTATTCTCTGTTATATTCTCAAGTAAACAATACATACAAGTACAATACAGTATTTTCTGAGGAAACACTCGTACTTATATTTTTTAACCCCATTCCCGATAACCTGGCATTTTCACAAACTCAGCCACCCTTCGGTCCACATTAGGCAGAGTTTTCAAGGTTCTACTGTAATAATTTAAGAAAATTTTTTTATAATTTATTAGCATGATAAAAAAAATTAAGCAAATTTTGTAAAATAATTTACATATATGACACAAGAATAATTATTTTCTTTAAAAAAAACTCAATTGAAAATTATTGCATTAAATAATATTTATAGATTATCTATATTTTTACTGTACTATACAGTAAAAACATTACAAATAATTTATAAATATAATTTTTTTACCCTATATGAAAATATAGAGCAATATTTTATTATTAAATGTTAGTTTTAAAATATATTTGTTATTATCAATATATTAACGGTATTATAAAATTACATAAAATAAAACACAACTCACAATTAAACTTCATTGTAAATCATAGCTACATTGTACAAATCATGTTACATATTTCATATAAACAAATTTATTAACTGCTATCAATTTTCAAAGTTGTTTAAATATCATTAAAGAAACGTGTGATTGAAATTGCAAAGATTTCCTAATGGTGACTTTAGGATCTTTTACAACTGACTACACTTGTGTGTGGATATGAGCATGTGCATAGCATTTATATACAGACCTATGCATATGAATGACAGCAGATTAATATATTGAAACAATAATAAGTAAAATTAAACAAAAATGTATTTTGTAATTGTTTTTTTTTATAAATATATTATTAAACTCAAAATAATTAACAATTCTAGATACATTAAATAGAATATTGACATTTATAGTATAGTATATAGTTTAGTTTATTGAACATAATAGGCAGTCGCCTGTTACAAGGGGGTACATGACGATGAAGAAAGATGGAAATAAACATTCAATAACAAAAATTAAACATATCTCCGCTTTAGAATAACATATAGTATTTAAGATTTTACATTTAGGAGTCTTCTTACACCATTATAGCAATTATAAATTTCATTAGTGGTAGCTAAATTGAATTTATTATACATATAATTAACTAAATTTTGGCTATTAATTTGATCTTCAGTGATCTCTGATTCTTGATCTTTATTAAGATCACATCCATAAAATAAATGAAGCTTTGATAGTGTTTTAGCACAATTTGAACAAACGGAGTGTGCAAATTCCAAATATTTGCCTTCAAATATTAATCCTTTTTGATTTAGTCTCACCTGAATGAAAAATTTTTTGACTTGAAAAGTTAGATTCGTAAAGATATAGTTGTTAATATACGGATAATTAAAAAGGAAATTATAGTAATGTTTATCTCTTCTCTTACGAACATCTTCAATATCCTGAGTTATGGAACATTCTACAACTCTAAGCATTAATTGATTTATATACTGATTATTGTTTCTGAGATAATCAAAGACCAAATCCATAGAAAATCCATCGTCATTAAATATGTGTGATAATTGAGCAATCCAATTCCTATTTATAATTGTCTTCTGCAATCTTTTATGCAATAATAATACCAGCTTATTAGATAAATCATCTGAATTAATTATCTTGTATAACCATTTCAGGCAGGCTTTTAATAGGATTGTATTTATTTTATATCTGTTAAATTCCAAACGAAGAACACTTCCTGGCATATTAAACTCCAATTGATATAACTTGCATATAAATATATTTTGGATTTTTTCAAAGTTATTAAATTTATTGAGGCACCAGATTGGAGCAGCATATAACAAAGCATTTAATACTATAGAATTAAACAATTTAAAATGTACCTTATTATTTCTTATCTTTGCTTTAGAGAACAAAATTATCAGATTATTTAGAAGATTTCTAGATTTAACCGTTATATACTTATAGTGTTTGTCAAATGACATATTAAAAGACCATATAAGTCCTAGAAATTTCTTTTCGTTAACAATGTTTAATTTAACATTTTGAATATAGAAAGACAACTTTTTTGGACAGTCTATTTCCATTTCTGAAAATCATAACCTCAGATTTGTTAGGATTAATTTTAACCTTTAACTTATTTAGATATTCAGTTATTTGTAAAATCTTACGTCGAAGAGCTACTGCAGATGGAGCAACGATGACTATGTCGTCTGCATAGGAAATTGATTGAATACAAATATTATCAATATGAATACCGTCGTTTTCATTCGTAAAACAATCATTTAAATCATATAAAAAGAAATTGAACAAATAAGGAGAAAGAGGATCACCTTGTAATAATCCCCTGCAAGTTGAGAATGGATTTCCACATTTATTATTCTGTTTAATTATAACATTATAGTTGCCATAAAGTTGACCAATAATACTTACGAAACGTTTACAAGCCTTATGTTCAAGTAACTTTAATACATAGCAATTTTAATACATATTGAATCATATGCCTTTGATAAATCCAGAAAGATAGCAAAAACTTTATTTCTCTTTTTTAATAACTGCAATTGAATTAGTGACATTAAGACGAATAAGGCTTTTTGCGTGCCCCCATTAGCAACGTAAGCAAATTGAGTTCGATTATGTAGATTACTTAAATTAGTCCATCTGTTAAATTTTATTGCTAGAATAGCTGTGAAGATCTTTCTGAAATTTGACAATAACGCAATTGGACGATAGTTTGCAGGCTCATCTTTGTGACCTTGTTTATAAATCATAGATAAAATCACCTCATTCCAGATTGATGGAATTTCTCCACTAGAATAAATGTTGGTAAAGATTCTAGTCAAATATTGTACCAATTTGAAAGGTAAAAGTTTGATTACAGAATTAGGAATGCCATCGGATCCAGGAGCCGATTTACTTTTTAATCTATTAATACAATCTTGTGTGTCTTGAACTTCAAAGAATTCATTTTGATTTACATCAAAACCTATTGAATGATCAATGTGTGTGTTCGCTTGATTACATGAATATTCATTCGAAAATTTCTCAAAATGACTCACCCAATCCTCATGACTGATAGTTCTTTGACTGGTATATCCTTGTCTTTTTCGCCGATAATCGTTAATGATTCTCCAAAAGGAGCTCGAATTCTTAACTTCCATTAATGTTTTGTTTAAATTCGCCAAATATCGTTTCTTTTTTGCTCTTATTAAGTTCGAGTAAATTTTCTTACTATTAATATACTTGTTCAAATCCTCAGACAAATTTGTCTTTCTAAAAGTTTTTAAGCAACGTTGTTTAATTAATTTATGTCGATAACAACAGTTGTCGAACCAAGAATTTTTATATTTGTTATTTGTAGTCATACATCGATATTTTACCTGCCATTCCGATAGTCTAGACATTAATATTTGATAGTTTGAAATAGGATCATTATTTTTTTCTTGCATTAACAGATTTTCTGTTATAGATTCTATAGAATTTAACCATTTCTGTAAGTTAAACCTTAGATTATAGTTCTTTTTATTTTTTATTAGTTGAGCTTCTTTATTACTTTTTGTCATGGATTTTTCATTTTGTATTATAAGCTGCAGAGGGAAGTGATCAGATAAATCCTCATTTAAAACTGTCAAGGACATGCACTGATCAACCAAAACCTCAGAACATATTATGTAATCAATTATTGACTTACTATCATTGCATAAATAAGTAAATTCAGCCGGAACGTCGCCATTTAATCTGCCGTTTAGTATAAATAATTGATTTTCTTGCACGAAGTCCAATAATTTTTTGCCTTCACAATTGAGCTTTTTGTCTTTGGATTTTCTTATGTTGCTAATATTCTCAAAATTTTGATAAAATTTAGTATCAATATTTTCACCAATGCGAGAATTAAAATCGCCTCCAATAATCCAACTCTGAGTTAAACAAGTCCATCTGTTCATATGATGTTGAATTGCAGTGAGGATCATCTTTTTATCATTAGAAGGTGCAAGATATGTGACTATAATTCCCAGATGATAATCATTAATCTCAGAGTTTAATTTTTCATTTAATCTAATTATTGCCACTATATAATTCGACGTAGTGTGTTGGTAAATGATTGATCCAAAAAACTTTTTCACCAAAAGTAAAATTCCACCAGAAGGACGGCCGTATTTACTTACTCTATGAGCTTCACTAAATACTATATAATTATCAGCTTCAAGATACTCTTTTTCCATTGAATTAAGTTCCCTTAACCAAGTTTCAGTAAATCCGACTATCACATTCAAATTTATAAATGATTTTGCTTTGAGCGCATGTAACTTAGTTTTCAAACCTTGACAATTCCAAAATATGATTGAAGTTTTAATATGTTGCATATATTTTATATTTTCACTTTGATTGTTACTATCAAGATTGTAATCATCGGCATCATCATTATCTTTTTTGAATGTTGACCAAATGTTATCACCAGTGTTATACTGTTTAATACACCTATCAGTTGTTTTGTGCATAGAATCTAGTCTGCATGATATAAAAAATGGTCGATTGGAATAATTTCGTTAGTGTCCATATCCAAAGAGTATTTGAGATTATTTTTAATAAAGTAATCATCCCTCACAATTAATTTCGTTTCAGCAACAAATTCTGTCTTGATTTTCTTAATCAAATTTTTTCTTCTAATTCTGGATCTATAACATAAATCCGACTTCATAATAATGTTAGCAGTTTCATTAGCAAATTTGGATTTATTCCGCCAAAATTCCTTGAGAATAAGATTTCTATCGTTAACTGATGCCAGTTCTATTTTTATTATATTATTAATAGAGTTACTTTTCCCCAGTGGAATTAAATGATCAATTAAAATGTTTTTTAAATTAAGCTCAACCTCAATAAACTCAATGAACTCTTTCAACTTGTCATTTGATTTAAAAGGAAAATTAATCACTATCAAATTCGTATTGTTGTTTTTATTAGTAATACTGTCCAATTGGAATTCAAACATACCTTTCAAATGTAAGACTGTTTTCATTTTCTCTTCTCCTATAAGAATTTNTTAATCAAAAGTATTTACTTGCAGATTATTAGATTTTTTTGACACAGATATTCCCTGAAGATGTTGGAGTGATAATTCACTTGAATTTTTTGAATTAAAACTATTCAAACTATTAAGAGAAGTGTTACTTCCACTATGACGACTAGGTGTAGGACTTGGCTGAAGTGAAGACATGCTATCATCACCAAAATTTGTTATACTAGAAAGAACAACATTTGTAGTGTCTCCCACTGCTTGTGCAACACTCCCATCAACTTTTCTTTGTAATTTGCTAGATCGTTTTAAACTGTCTACTGGATATGGTGTTACATCCTGAAAAAATATAAGACAATAAATAATTTCACTAAAATAAAATGACAATATTTTTTTATTGATTCAACATACATTTAACATAAAATTTAGACTAATTTTACAATTACGTATAAAAATAAAATATTAAAATTAAGTTTTCCTTGAATGTTTACTATAACAACAATACAGCTATCTTATTGATTACATTATATAAAATAATTCAAATAAAAACAAAATATATACTTTTTCATATTATTCAATATTAACAATATAGTTTTAATTCAGGCCCCCTATCTATTGACATTTATAGTTATTGCTTACATTTCATAAAATTATGAAATTAAAATTATAATTTATAATTTCAAAATTTAAATCACAACTTATAAGACTGAAGTTATTGAAAACAGTATTTTCAAATTCAAAAATATATACAGTAGAACCCCTCTAGTCCGCCCTCGGCTAGTCCGTCACTCCGGATAATCCGACCATGGTCAAAGTCGAGAAACTTGTCCCGACTCATCAGTGACTCACCGTCCATGGTGTTCTTCTGTGTTCATTACAGCATATGTTTTACATTGTGTGTACAGTACATGTACAGTTTTGTGTGTGTTATCAACATGTCAGGAGTGAAATGTTACTTTTTCATTAAATGAAAAATTAGCAGTGCTACATAGACTGGACAAAGGGAAGATTGTTCATTTTCCTTTTTTCTGATAATCCGACCTTTTTTGCATTCCAACCATACCCCCAGTCTCAAAGGTAACGGATTAGAGGGGTTCTACTGTAAATCAAACAAGACATCATTTAAAAGTATAAGTCTTACCACAAGCAGATGAGACAGTACCAACTACACCAGTCCATGGATTGCCAACTTGACGACTTGTGTTGGCTTGATGTCTATACAATTTGAGAGTAACAGGATACATTTCCAATTCTGGTACATCACTGTTATGAGGTAATATTACCTAAAAATACATTATATTTTCTAATTATTCATATTAATATCACAGAATATTCATAAAAAAGTTTCATATTTTTAATTATTTACATCTATGAAAAAAACATTTTTGTGTATATGAAAAAAGACAATTCAAACTAAACTTTGTCATATAATATGAATCTACTGAGATCAGAAACTAAAGTTATAAAAAATTTGTTTGGCAAAAATGAGTCAACTTCTTCAATCTTCAAAATACACTTATACACAAATTTTGCATGCTCTGGTAATTTAAATATGTCTCATAAAAGAATTTGTTTAGAACACTGTTTATTTCCTTCTGTATAGCTTCTTGGTTTTCTGAAATTGACTGAATTTGTCTCCCTTTCGAAGAAAATTTTAATTAGGGAAACATGAACTCACCACAGTCTGATCAGTCCAAACTGACCCCTTTCTATTTAATTAAAATTTGCTTTGAAAGGAATAATTTCTGTCAATTTTGGAAGTCAAAGAGACTGTACAAAAGGAAATAAACAGCATTCCTAAATAATCTTTTCATGATTGCATATGTAAAATATTAGAGCATGATAAAATTTATGTAGATCAAAGAGGAGTGTATTTTAATGAATGATACTAAGTTTCTGCCAAAATCTTTTATATAATTCATCCCTGAACCTTGTAGAAACTCCTTTTATTAATCTAACATATCAATATTTGGAACTTATATTTTATTAAGATATATCTTCAAAGAAACATTTTTGAGCTATCTAACGACTTTCAAATCATAAATTTACCTCTACTTCATCTTTTAACAATTTTTGATCAATCAAGTTACATAAAAATTTTTTATAAACAATACATAATTATTAAAATACCTGTCTTGGTAAAGCTGGAGATCCTCCATACCATTGCAATAATGCTCTCCATACTGATTCTGTAACTAATTCAAAATCTTTACCATGTGAAATAGAATTTCGAAGTCTTCCACCTTCACCTGTTAGAATCATTACCTGTAAAATATTTATGACATTAACACTAGACACTAAAAACACCACTATGATTGAATTATAGTAATATTTGTCAAATAGCTGAATTGATCAACTGTCATAGATATTTTCAATCTTGTTCTTACATGTTTTTATTGTTAAATCCTGAAATTTAATTGCTAAACCTTGTGTTTTATTTTCATTAATATTTTGACATCTATTAGGATTAATCATTAGTTAAAATATTTTATAAATTTGTTTTCTATTATGTTGCTCACTTATCTAACTTTAGAAATAAATTTGTAAAAATATTCAAATTAACATATTTTAAAAATAAATAAACTGCATCACTTGTAAATTAGTTCAATAATATTTTATTTTAAAAAATAATACTTTTCTTACTTTTAAAGCATTTGGCACTATAAGCAAAGAGTTATCAATGGCTGATGGTTTTTGAGGAGAAAGATTAAAGGTTTTCCTGGTCAAGTTAGGAGATGGTGTTGGTGTTTTAGCGACATCAGATGACTAAAAATAAATTTATAAATAAAAGGCATTAAGACTTTATAATAGATGTTCAAATTAAAAATATAAATAACAAAAAAGATAATAAATAATATTTGCATTCAAGAAATTTATAATACTATTTTCATACTTGTCAAATATTATTTCATATTATATGGAATGATTAAAAACAAAAAGTTTATTTGTAAGATGTTTGGAGACATTGCAAGTCAGACTTGATAACACTTACAGTAGTTGACCATGCTTAGTGGAGCTGTGGGCATTATGAGAAATATAAATCTTGAACATTTAATTCAAAAAATATTTGAAACTCTAAATAAACAAATAAGTTTATAAACAATTTTTACTTCATAAGACCAAAATTTGATATTTTTTCCTTAGTTATATGAACAGAACCATAAGATTATCTGATCTCTTCAAATAAACTTTAAAAGATTTCATGGATAGTGATTTTAAGTTTGCCCAAATATCTTAAAGATGTTCTTAGATAATTTTCTATTTATAATAACTCTTTTCTGTTACAGATCATAAAAATTGACATTTATTAAAAACTTTGCAAATAGTTTATAAAAAGTTTGTAGAAGTTTATAACTTTGTAGCACAGGTAATTCATAAATTTTTGTTGCTTTGCTGTAAACTGTCATCTTAATTTTCAGTAATATTCTCCTTTAGTTAACTTTCCAGTACAAAATTTCTTTGTTTTGTTGTGTAAGCATTTTCAGTTATTACAACACTTATTTCAAACAATACAAAACAAAAGAAGCTAGCACTAAACTTCAGAGTCAATGCTGTTGATGAATCAGTCAAATCAGTATCATCAATTCTACTGCTTGCAAGTAAACTTTTTGTTTACATTTATCAAAGTATAGTAATGTGTTATAAAAGTGCCATGCTGCATGTCATACTGACCAATAGCTATGTCAAAACAAATTTGCCAGGTTTATTGGTTTTCTACTAAATTGAATTACTTTGTATTCAAACTTTTTAGAAACATTTTATATTGGCAAGAGGCAAAGTTTGGAAATATTTTATATTAATTTAATGTTCTTGAATTAATGTTGTTTTCAATGATAAATAACAGTATTCACTAATTGTGACTTTGCTGTATGGAAATAATCATATGAGGACTAAGATAGTTACTGTTTATTAGTATTTTATTGCTAATATTTCTGTCAGATATGCATTTTGGGCATAACCCTTCACCAGTCTGATCTGTATAAAATCCAATGTTTTGTGTATATCTGTATCTATCAGTAATACAATTTCCAATCTTGTGAGTTTAACTGTAAGTTATATTATAAAGATAATAATATAAATAAAATAACACATTTTTGGTATAAATTGTCTGTGCATATTACGGTTATAAAAACTGCCAATACACCTCAAGTGCATTCTTCACAGTATGGTTAAGATGCACTTGAGATATATTGGCATATGAATGCAACATGTGGAGATATATTTGAAAAGTACCCAATTTCATTTATATATTTCAAAAACTGCAACTATGAATATTTAAAAAATCTAGCAATAGGTTGTGTAACTTTCCTGGTTGTTATGAGATTCTATTTAAAAAATACTTTTATATTATTAATCATAACAAGTAAAACGGCAAAACCGTATTTGAGACAAGACTATGTCTCGGAGACAGAATCACTTTGATGCTCAAGGCAGGTCTCGTTCTCATTCTCCTATCATAATTATTTGATATCGCTGCTTTTGAGCATGATCGTTCAAACTTTGCTGGCCACGACCACAAGATTGTCCATGATGCATCTTCGATGAAATTAACCTATCTAATTTCAAAATTTCTCTCTGTTGTGTGTCGACCTCGGTTGAATTTTTGTCGATGCGTAACAAAAAGTTCCCGTTTTTGAAAAAATAATCGTGGCTATTATATCGTCCGAAATTATTTTTTTATTTTATACAAACAATATACAGTTTAACCCGATTATAATGTCATCGAATGTAACGACAACCCTAATATAACGTCAAATTTTTATTGGTCCTATGATTTTACTATACTAGATAATGTTTAAAAAAACCCACTTGTAACGACATAAAACTGTTTTAACGTCATATTTGAAGCACTCCCAAATTTACAAAATTAGATTACAAATTTTATTTAACATAGAAGAAACTATGTGTTTGATCCTAAAATCAGAGTTCACTCCTTAGAATAACTGTGGATGGTACTCTCCCCTACCTGACTTCGGTGGGGTAAGGTGGCTGTTTTGCCTGTTTGTAGAAGAGGGTCACCATTTTGTATTTTATTTTGACTCGATTCTTGGTTTCCTGACTACCTACGAGTCTGAATTTTTTTATGAGCAAATGATTTGGGCACCTAATACTCCGTGGCAAATATCAACTCTCGACATGTACTCCTCCTTCATACCTCTATGCTGGTAAGAATATCGGGCAGTATGATTTTATAAACAAGACATAGTCTTGTCAATTCAATAAATAAATAAAATTGTATCTAGCATCATCTGTTATGAGATTTTGTTATAAAAACTTTCTATATTTTTATTTATTATAAAATGACAAAAGACTTAATTTTGACGGTAGAGAGTAGTTTTATAAAAAAATTGTAAATGCTAACAACAAGCAAAAGCTTCATTAAGTCCAACACCATGTAAGATATGATACATGACCACCCTCTATCTCTCCATTCCCTCAACCTTTCACAACCAAAATTTAATATCATCAATACTTCTTACACACAAGCTACATGCCAAATTTCATTTTATAATCTTCACCCCATCCTGAAATATTAAACAAAATGAACAGACACACCTGGGACATTTTTCCTTTTTTACTTTTTTGGGTTTAGAGGGTCTCAAAATGTGTAGATTTGCAAACATCTCAGAGAGTGAAATCTGACATGATTCCAAAACTTTCACTTATGTACACATAACAGCCAGAAAAGTAAAACAGACAAAAATATATTTTAAAAAATTATGCCTTAGAATAATATTTAGCTTTTTTAAATTAATCAAAAGTATTTACTTGCAGATTATTAGATTTTTTTGACACAGATATTCCCTGAAGATGTTGGAGTGATAATTCACTTGAATTTTTTGAATTAAAACTATTCAAACTATTAAGAGAAGTGTTACTTCCACTATGACGACTAGGTGTAGGACTTGGCTGAAGTGAAGACATGCTATCATCACCAAAATTTGTTATACTAGAAAGAACAACATTTGTAGTGTCTCCCACTGCTTGTGCAACACTCCCATCAACTTTTCTTTGTAATTTGCTAGATCGTTTTAAACTGTCTACTGGATATGGTGTTACATCCTGAAAAAATATAAGACAATAAATAATTTCACTAAAATAAAATGACAATATTTTTTTATTGATTCAACATACATTTAACATAAAATTTAGACTAATTTTACAATTACGTATAAAAATAAAATATTAAAATTAAGTTTTCCTTGAATGTTTACTATAACAACAATACAGCTATCTTATTGATTACATTATATAAAATAATTCAAATAAAAACAAAATATATACTTTTTCATATTATTCAATATTAACAATATAGTTTTAATTCAGGACAATATAATATTTGAATAAAATTTTGATCTCTTAAAGTATATATTTCTCAACAATAAAATAATTAATAGTTACTTTGTAATCTAGAAATTCATTCCATGAACGCCACCAATCCATAGATATAAGATACCAAAACTGTCCAATCTGCATTCCTCGTCTCTCATCTCTTTCTATCCAACCTCTGAACAGTTAATTAAAAGTTTTAAAATAAGTACATAATAAAATACAATAATATCTTACTGATTACAATTTTCTACAATAATAGTTAATAAATTAACATATTCAGTACATCATACATGAGAAAAGATGCAAGTAAGATTTTCTTTACATATAAAATATTAAGTATATATTATAAACTAATAAAAAATTATTTAATTTCTTGTTTTTAAAATAAAAAGTAAAAACAAGTGGTTCTGAATGTTTAAAGTTTTCAATAGATTGAAAAAATATTTTAGCTCTTATTAATTTTAATATTAAAACAATACAGTGACAAAACATAATAAATATAAAATTAGCAGTGCTTTCTAATTCAAAAATACAATGAATAAATTTTTCTACCACAGCTTATTAAAATGACTGAATATAGATTTTTCTTTATTATTTAAAAATGTTTTTGATTTCAGTTTGAACCACCTTCAGTTCAGAATATTTTTAAAAAAATAATCTAAGAACAGCATATAGAATAAAACAAAACAAAAATTTTAAACCAAAGAAAATTCATACTGAATTTAAAATACATTCCAGAACTTAACAAATATAATCAGAATTTAAATTCTTACACATTTATCAAAATCTTGCAAATTTATAAACTTTAAGAAATTTTAATATAATACTCAAAACTTATAAAATTTCAAAATAAAATAAAGTAAAATACAGAAAATTTTTTTAACTCTTAAAACTTTAGTCTTTCAAAGTTTTAAGTTACAAAATATTAACTTTTACAATAAAGCCAGTACATTGGCTATCTTATACAGGATTTAAAACTTAATGCCTATTATGCTATTCTGTTTCCCACTTGAGTCTACAAACCAGCTTCTTTCTAAATCTTCTAATTAATACCTTCATATCATCACTATTAATGACATTAATATATCTTGATACACTATAAATATGTATTTGTTCTAGAATTCTATTAGGTAATCCTACCCTACATTCTTAAATAACAGCCAGTGAATTCCAGTGAACTTTTATGTCCTTGTGCCATACCCACTGCATAAGTGAAATGATTACATTGCACTAACCATATATTGATACTACTGATCTAAAATGCTATTAATCTAAATGTAGAACCAATATAATAGGATTCATTGTATTTTGAAAGTCTTAACACAAACATCTGACCTAGATAGCTTACTGGTTTGATCTTTGTCACTTCTTAGTATCTACATAATTGAGGGCCATCTTCTAACTCCTCATTTATACCTGCTTTTCTTATGTACACTGCAGCTAGGGTTATTACTGAATTACTTGTTACCACAAGAACTTCTTGCTTATATTCAACCTTATCCTGTTTTACATACTGATGTTTTAATAATGTTATTTGTGACATTTTTTGGAAAACCATGCCTGTAGACAATTTTTTAATTACCTGAAATTCATTATTTCTATCTTCTTTTGTTGAAGATTGGGATATCATTCTTTATTTACAGCTCTGAAGGCTGCCAATTTGTATATTATTGTATCATCCAGTTTCCAATGTATAAATGAATCAACAGCAACTGACTTTCTAAAGACTTTTGTACTAAAGCTTGCCCCTTTCTTGAAGATAGTTATGTCTAAAAAACTGATGCTGTCAAACTATTTTGTGTTAAATTAATAACCACACTTACTGATACTTTTATAAATTTAATCCTGCAGCATCCTTACATATAATAAGCATGTCATCTAAATATCTTAATATTAGCTTAATTTCCTTTAGAAAATCTAATATATGGGCTCACTACTCATTTTAACAAAATTTCAGCTCTGTCTCCTGATACAGGAAATCCCATTGGAATTCCTCTTTTTTGAAGATAGAACTTACTGCCCTATTTTCTATAGCAGGGATGCACAACCTTTTCTGAAGAAGGGCCAAATTAGAATTAAGTTTACTGACTGGGGGGCGGGACCTCCANACACTTAGAAACTTCGAAAGAAGGGATTTGGCCTGTACCGCGGGCCGCATAAACATTGATAGGGGGCTGTATGTGGCCCGCAGGCCGCAGGTTGTGCACCCCTGTCTATAGGATAGTAAGTTCTATCAAGTTGTTTAAAATTAAATCTATATAATCAGCTACCATTTTAAATTTGTCAAAGATTATCTTGCCATCTTGACATATACATTCTCTAGTTAATAAAATAGCTAGCACTATCTGTATTTGATGGATAAAGATTTTCATAATCTAGTAGTGTATTCAAGTTACTAGGATCTACAAAAAATGGCATAATTGTTTATTTTGTCTCTAAAGAAATGTTCATTGAATAGAAATTGTTCTTTTCCACATTTAAAATAGGAGTGAAAAAGATTTTTTAGAACTGGTCCTAATAGGCAATCAATTTTGTATGTTTTAATCTTAGATTTGTAAGTAGCTTCTCTAATGAAAACCAGAATTTTTATTTTGTCAGCAAACATGCCATCCTTTTGTCTACATAGTATTTTTTGACTTTAACATGATCTTAAAATATTATAGTTATATACTATATTCATATTTTGGCTGTTTCATATTCAACTATATAAAGCTGTAATTATATGCCATAAATGAAGCTAAAATTTTTCTGAATCCTCTTTTACAATAAATCTTAAAAAAAAAAACATTTTAATTTTCTGAAGATTATCTGACATATTAATAGATTTTAAAATATTCAGAACATAACTTTTGCCATACTAGCTTCCAAAACTGGAAACTGTGCAAACATTTTATAATTCACTACTGCTTTGGAAAGACTTTTTCTCTTTGATGCATGAATTTATATCCAAATGATAGAGCCAACTTGATATCTTACGTTGCCTCTAAATCTTCCTCTATAAAGAATCTTGTAGTTGAATCAATAGCTTTATTTCTAAATCAAGATACTTGCTTACTTATAATCCACTTTAGTTTTCTGACATGGTTTTGTAATATCTTGACTTTTAAGTTAGATATGGTATGGTTTACATTAGCTTCCAACACCTGAAGAAAATCAGCAATTATGTGCAGCTATGATTCCATGGTTGCTTGCAATAATTTTATTCTTAATAAACAGTGGTGAAAAGACTTATTTATTAAATATGGTGCCAAGTTTTGTTAATTACAAAAACCGTTCAATGAATTTTGAATATCATTTGAATCAAGCATAGAAATGTATGCAAATAATAACTAAAAAATGGTTAGAGAAAGTAGTGAAGGAACTCTTACTAATGTCATAATGAGATTTCTCTATTTGTTTGGTTGTTTTGTTTTGTATTTTTGTTTAATTACATTTTAATCTTCTGTTTATTTATAAATAAGTTTTACCATGGAATGTAGGTCTGCAATATAATGTTTAATTTTTCAAATGTTAAATGTTCTTAAATATTTACTATCATAATTTTGTGTGTGAGAATCTGGACTTCAAGTTAAACAACATAACATCTTAATAATAACTTTGTTGAATATCTGTCAACTTTCATACCTGGGAGTATATCTTCTTTTAAGTTCCCAGCATCGAAAAAGACCCTTTCTTGTGACATTCTGAGCTGCTGTCCTGATTTTGTCATTTAATATAACAATTAGCAGCCAGTTGAGTCAGTCATCGCCAGTTCCTCCAAAAGTAAAGGTTGTCGCCAATTTCTCCATGACACAAGAAGTCATTGCCAATCCCCCAATAACTAAAGTTGATAGAAGAATATCCCAACACCTTCCTTCTTTAGACTGTTTTCATAGTGCCGGATTCTGTCAATGGATTGCTGACAGAATTCAGCACTATCCACAAAGTTCTATTGATATCCAGGTATTTATCACAACACATGATTTCATGTAAACGCTCTCTTGGGAACACTTCAATGTTGCTTTAGTATCAAATATCTATTTGTCTTGCTACTGTTAGCACATAGATCATATAACAAAAATACAGGTACTTGTTTTATTAACCTAGTATCTAAGTGCATTACTCCCGTTGCACTGTCTCTCACTCCTCCATCCCGAACCCAACTGCATCTGCACGCAGCTGTTCGCATGACCTAATTTCAAATAAAACTTATTCACCATTGTGGCTTCTGTGTCAAACAGGACACCACTGTGTCCTGTTCGACACAGGATGTCATCCTGACTTGACATCAAAGAGGTGCCAACTCTCTGGTCACATATGCAAAATTTGAATTACAAATTCAAATTCTGTAAACTTTGCTTCCTCTGAAGATGAGCTAATTAGCTTGAAAGTAATAGAGCAATTTTAATAATAATGAACTTTTTTATACTCTTAAAAAGCAGTGTGGAACTATTTATTTGAGAATAGATAATTTTAGATCTACCAAGAAAGTATTAAAATAAATTATAAATACCTAACAATTTCCTTTTCTTCTTCTTTTGAAGATGGTTTTAACCCAAAAATAATATGGCAAACCTAAAATTACAAAAACTGTTGTATTAAAATGTGCATTCTAAATAATTTCAAAAAATTTACTAATAATAAAGAAAAATTTATATTACAGTGGGCCATCTTCTAACTCCTCATTTATACCTGCTTTTCTTATGTACACTGCAGTTAGGGTTATTACTGAATTACTTGTTACCACAAGAACTTCTTGCTTATATTCAACCTTATCCTGTTTTACATACTGATGTTTTAATAATGTTATTTGTGACATTTTTTGGAAAACCATGCCTGTAGACAATTTTTTAATTACCTGAAATTCATTATTTCTATCTTCTTTTGTTGAAGATTGGGATATCATTCTTTATTTACAGCTCTGAAGGCTGCCAATTTGTATATTATTGTATCATCCAGTTTCCAATGTATAAATGAATCAACAGCAACTGACTTTCTAAAGACTTTTGTACTAAAGCTTGCCCCTTTCTTGAAGATAGTTATGTCTAAAAAACTGATGCTGTCAAACTATTTTGTGTTAAATTAATAACCACACTTACTGATACTTTTATAAATTTAATCCTGCAGCATCCTTACATATAATAAGCATGTCATCTAAATATCTTAATATTAGCTTAATTTCCTTTAGAAAATCTAATATATGGGCTCACTACTCATTTTAACAAAATTTCAGCTCTGTCTCCTGATACAGGAAATCCCATTGGAATTCCTCTTTTTTGAAGATAGAACTTACTGCCCTATTTTCTATAGCAGGGATGCACAACCTTTTCTGAAGAAGGGCCAAATTAGAATTAAGTTTACTGACTGGGGGCCAGACCTCCAAGTGATTAATGCTGAGATTGGATGCTAGCGGCAATCTTCTTGATGTCTAGCATAATGGCAGATGTTGAAACAACCAGCAGATTTTCCAAATTCTCGTTGGTTAACCTGTTCCGTGTTTTGCACTTGTTTAAATTCATAAGCGAAAACGCTAGTTCGCATACATACCATGTTTCCCCGAAAATAAGACCTAGCAGAGGTTTTGCTGAATTGCTAAATATAAGGCCTCTCCCGAAAGTAAGACCTAGTAAAGTTTTTTTTTTACTCGTAACGGTCATCGACAGCAGGTTGAAAGTGGCCATTGGCTTTTTGAAAGTACAGCCACAGATTGGTCAGCAGACAACACGCCACACAGCATGATTTGCATAAGACTATGGCTTCGAATCACAGATTTGCATAATGTTATGGCTGTTGATCACTAATTGGTCGGCCGGGAATCATGCCACATCACATTTGCATAGTGTTATGGTTCAGTAAGCAGTAATTGGTCATCGAGCCCGATGTAGACGCTATAAAAAGGTTAAGTTGAAGCAAGAGTGGGAAGTCCACTCCAACGGAACTTTGTAAGTTCANAAAAATTGTTTATCAATAAAATGATAATATAAAATGATGATATATTTGATAATAAAACTATATTTAAAAAACAATAGCGAGACTATTATTTTACATGTAGGTATTTTGACAAAATTCAATGAACTTAAATTTTGATTTTGAACACGTAGAAACACTTTTGCATTGCGCGTAATATTCGTTTTCGCAAAAAAATTCATCTGGCCCATTAGTCCCCCCCTTATTCAGATTCTAGATCCGCCACTGGTCAAAGGTGTCACAATTTATTATTTTTCAATTAGGTGTGCCACTCAATGAAAAAGGTTGAAAAACACTGCTCTACTGTATACTAAATTACATGTTTCAAAATGTTATAAAATGGTCATATGGTGAAGTGCAAAATCACATTAACAATAGCATTTTTATTTTGATTGTAAACTGAAACATTTTATATTTTTTCAAATTTCTAATATCATTTTTATTTAATTAATTATTATATTACATACAAATGTATTTCTAGGAATCTATCTACTTTTTATCATGATTTTACAATAATAAATATTTCTTTTCTTCAGAAACATTAAGTAGAAATTAACTTCATTAATATTAAATTGTAGTTAGCATTGATTTCACTCAAATCTGAATATTAAAACTTTAATTTATGGAACATTCCAATAAGAATTATTTCATTAGACAGAATTTATGTCAAATTTTTAGACTCAACAATTTTTTAAATTAATTTTTTAAAGAATTTTATTTGCATGAACCATATTCCATGATTTAAAGGATGACCATATAGTTAAGTTAATCTACTACAACCCCTCTGTAGAAAGACATTATTAGCATAACAATTGTAAAACCTGGTAGTACATTAATTAAATGAAGCAGAAAACATTTTTTGAATTAAAAAATAATAATTCCAATTAGCATTATTATTACTATTACTATTCCTTGCATTTAAAGCTTATAAAACAAGAGATTAAAAATTGTGATGACATTTCCTGTTTAAAGAAAACAAATCTTTGTAGATTTAACTCTTTTAGATCGTTAAATAAAACTGTTATTTCTTCACATTTATTTTCACTCTTGATTACATACTATGTCCTCACAAGTAAATAAGCTTTGGACATTACTGCATATGGACGAAAAAGACAAGTGATATGAAAATGGGTAGCACA
The DNA here is from genome assembly GCF_000671375.1 of Centruroides sculpturatus. Classification (NCBI taxonomy): domain Eukaryota; kingdom Metazoa; phylum Arthropoda; class Arachnida; order Scorpiones; family Buthidae; genus Centruroides; species Centruroides sculpturatus. The sequence continues at coordinate 87,926 of NW_019385377.1, forward strand.
GTTGTAGCATTTTATTTTTTCAATTGTTAATATTATTGACAATATCCTCATGCATTCTTGTTTGTTATGGTTCAAATGTCACAATTCCATCATAACTGAAAATAAATATAAAGAAAATTTTATTTAACAACATAAGAGTTAAATCTACAGAGACTCATTTTCCATAAGCAGGAAATGACATTGCAATTTTTAATCTCTTGTCTTATAAGCTTTAAATGGAAGGAATAGTAATAGTAATAATAATGCTAATGATGTAGTAAAATAATAAAATAATATCACATAAAAAAAAATCAAACTAAAATTCCGAAGGTTTGAACCTATATCAACTAACTCCAGAACAGGGCCTCTTATTCACTCGAATATCACCACTCCTCCAAATTCTTCTAAGCTAAACACTAAATTTTCAGAGGCCACTTTTTTGGGAATGTGTGAAAACTGGGTCCTATTATTTGGATGAGGAGCTGTTTGTGTTAAGGATGTGTGTTCACCAAGTTTCATTCAAATTGGAGATCTGAACTTCTGGCCCTCTCCTTGTGACAAGTTAACATGTTACTTTTGCTTTCCACACAGCAAACTGATAAGGCTACCAGCATCTGCATTAATTAGTAAGTAAAACTGGTGGCAATAAACAATATGAAGTGGTGAAAGAAATAAAAAACTGGCAAAATTTGGCAATATATTAAAATTTTCCAGAGTGACCCCTGTAGATTAATATTTTTTTTGTTATGTTAAGAATATTAGTAATGGGTAGTTGAAATAGTTACAATAGATATTAAAAATACTTTATAAAAAGTATACGAAAGAAAAACAAAAATAGCAATAAACAATATGAAGTGGTGAAAGAAATAAAAAACTGGCAAAATTNCTGAGGGGGCATGAGGGGGGAAGAGAGAATGTTTAAATAAAAAAGAAAATGATGGCAAATTTCTTGTTATTTCTGTGAATCGTTTCATCGTGTTACGATTCTACCGTAAATAAGTTTAAAGTCTTATTGTTTTAACTGTGAACAGGTTTTTTTTTTAACTTCATCATTCTATTTTATTGTTTTAATGGTATAACAGTTTGCAATGTCACAGTCTTAAATGTTATGGTTTTAACAGTGTACGTTATTATGTATATTGTTTGCCTCTTACTGCTAATACTACTTTATGTATCGTACCATCATATCTAATGTAAGTTCACAACTTTTGCATATATGTTATATATATTGTTCTTGTAAATCAATAACATTCTACTATTGTTATAGCAAATACCTGTAAATTAATAATTGTCATCCTTATTTTATCAATCGTCACCATTTCTGTGCTTCTCATAACCATGTAAGTTAGAAAAATTTTACAAATTTTATAATGGTGCAAAATTTATGTTAACTTGTATGCATTATTTCCTAAACAGTTACATCACAAAGAGTTGATAAGGGACTCAAAGTCCAAAATGCATACTCTGGAAATAAAATGCGATTTTCTAAAGCTTGTCTTGTTTCTGAATGATGGTGTAATAAGTCTAGCAGAAAAGAAAAGCCATCATACAGCTCATAAATTGAACACTCTATATAACTTCTATTTGGATAAAAAACAATCATCAAAACAATCTTAATTTTCACTATATTTACTTGAAAATATCAAGTATCAAAATACTAATTAATTTTCTAAAAAAAAATCAGTTTTATCAATATTCATTTTTTAATTAAAATATTACAATTAATAAACAGATGATTACTGGTAATCAGTTTAAAAATGCAAATATATTGATAATTTGATAAATATATTTGATATTTGATATAAAAAATAAATATATTGATAATTTGATATNTTCTATTTTGCTACGAGATATCTAGTAAGCAAAGAAACTATGACTAATCGCGTGTTAATGTAATGTTCTACGCTAAGTGTACACACGACTTGTCACGAGTTCGCCCAAACCACATTGTTTGGCCTTCATGTTCCCAGCCCCAGTACCAGGCCAACCACCAGAGAAGAACGACGTGGACACTTGTGTCTTGTATACTTTAAAAAGCGTTGCATTGTACTTTGAAAAGCACATGGTTTCAATCACAAAGTAGGTGCATATTACAGTATTTTCATAGTATTCAAAAGTAATGATGACAAATAANAGAATAGATAATTTTAGATCTACCAAGAAAGTATTAAAATAAATTATAAATACCTAACAATTTCCTTTTCTTCTTCTTTTGAAGATGGTTTTAACCCAAAAATAATATGGCAAACCTAAAATTACAAAAACTGTTGTATTAAAATGTGCATTCTAAATAATTTCAAAAAATTTACTAATAATAAAGAAAAATTTATATTACAGTTCATATTATCATTAATGCTTTATTATATTCTTAATAAAGAAAATAAATTTTTAAAAATAAATCTAAAATTGTAATTAATTGTTTTTGATATAAATATCAATAAAATGTATCTCTAAATTTATTTATAAACAGATCAACAATAACATATTTCATAATTATTTAAATCACTTATATATTTTTCTGTAAGAATATCCATACTGTCCTATATGAAAATACTTATAATTATCAATATTATATCTACTTATCATTTATTTTATCATAATTTAAAGAAAAAATTTTTTATTTTTAATTTAAAGAATAAAAATAATTTAAAGAAAAAGACAATATAGACAAATTGTTTAGTTCTTTGTTACTTAATCAAATACAGTAGAGCGTCGTTTATTCAAATCAATTGAGGACTGGGATTGTTCGGATAACTTATTTTTCAGATAACCGATTATGTACAAAAAAATATATTAACCTATCCCATGTTGAAATTTTTCTCCATTGTGTGTCGCTTCGCATTGAACTTTTGTCAATATTAAGCCTAACAAAAACTTTTTAAAATAATAATCGTGGCTATTGTATCGTTAAAAATTAATTTTTTTTATTTTGTACAAACAAAATAAATATATTGAAAAATATAACCAAAAAAATATACTTTAGAAGTTGACCTAGTATCAAAATCATTCGATTCAGCACGACACAGTCCTCAGAAAAACACCACACAAAAGTGCCAGTGCTGCCAGCTAAAATGCACACACTAACAAAAAAAAAATATTGGAGTAGCCCAAGATATAGCCAAAGATTGCAGNTTTTCGCAAAAAAATTCATCTGGCCCATTAGTCCCCCCCTTATTCAGATTCTAGATCCGCCACTGGTCAAAGGTGTCACAATTTATTATTTTTCAATTAGGTGTGCCACTCAATGAAAAAGGTTGAAAAACACTGCTCTACTGTATACTAAATTACATGTTTCAAAATGTTATAAAATGGTCATATGGTGAAGTGCAAAATCACATTAACAATAGCATTTTTATTTTGATTATAAACTGAAACATTTTATATTTTTTCAAATTTCTAATATCATTTTTATTTAATTAATTATTATATTACATACAAATGTATTTCTAGGAATCTATCTACTTTTTATCATGATTTTACAATAATAAATATTTCTTTTCTTCAGAAACATTAAGTAGAAATTAACTTCATTAATATTAAATTGTAGTTAGCATTGATTTCACTCAAATCTGAATATTAAAACTTTAATTTATGGAACATTCCAATAAGAATTATTTCATTAGACAGAATTTATGTCAAATTTTTAGACTCAACAATTTTTTAAATTAATTTTTTAAAGAATTTTATTTGCATGAACCATATTCCATGATTTAAAGGATGACCATATAGTTAAGTTAATCTACTACAACCCCTCTGTAGAAAGACATTATTAGCATAACAATTGTAAAACCTGGTAGTACATTAATTAAATGAAGCAGAAAACATTTTTTGAATTAAAAAATAATAATTCCAATTAGCATTATTATTACTATTACTATTCCTTGCATTTAAAGCTTATAAAACAAGAGATTAAAAATTGTGATGACATTTCCTGTTTAAAGAAAACAAATCTTTGTAGATTTAACTCTTTTAGATCGTTAAATAAAACTGTTATTTCTTCACATTTATTTTCACTCTTGATTACATACTATGTCCTCACAAGTAAATAAGCTTTGGACATTACTGCATATGGACGAAAAAGACAAGTGATATGAAAATGGGTAGCACAGTTGTAGCATTTTATTTTTTCAATTGTTAATATTATTGACAATATCCTCATGCATTCTTGTTTGTTATGGTTCAAATGTCACAATTCCATCATAACTGAAAATAAATATAAAGAAAATTTTATTTAACAACATAAGAGTTAAATCTACAGAGACTCATTTTCCATAAGCAGGAAATGACATTGCAATTTTTAATCTCTTGTCTTATAAGCTTTAAATGGAAGGAATAGTAATAGTAATAATAATGCTAATGATGTAGTAAAATAATAAAATAATATCACATAAAAAAAAATCAAACTAAAATTCCGAAGGTTTGAACCTATATCAACTAACTCCAGAACAGGGCCTCTTATTCACTCGAATATCACCACTCCTCCAAATTCTTCTAAGCTAAACACTAAATTTTCAGAGGCCACTTTTTTGGGAATGTGTGAAAACTGGGTCCTATTATTTGGATGAGGAGCTGTTTGTGTTAAGGATGTGTGTTCACCAAGTTTCATTCAAATTGGAGATCTGAACTTCTGGCCCTCTCCTTGTGACAAGTTAACATGTTACTTTTGCTTTCCACACGGCAAACTGATAAGGCTACCAGCATCTGCATTAATTAGTAAGTAAAACTGGTGGCAATAAACAATATGAAGTGGTGAAAGAAATAAAAAACTGGCAAAATTTGGCAATATATTAAAATTTTCCAGAGTGACCCCTGTAGATTAATATTTTTTTTGTTATGTTAAGAATATTAGTAATGGGTAATTGAAATAGTTACAATAGATATTAAAAATACTTTATAAAAAGTATACGAAAGAAAAACAAAAATACATATAAAGCAAATGTTAACAGCAAATATGCAATTGAACACATTTAAAATATTAAGAACAAAATATTTATTTAATAAACAAATTTTCCTTAATTTATAACGTTGCTTTTGATTTACACAATAGTTTATATTACTATAAAAATATCAAATCTATTACATTTCTAATTATCATTAGTTAAGATAGAATTTACTAATTTTTTTTATTTACACAATTACACAATTATTTACACAATTTGGATCATTCAATACAAATAATTTTATAATTTAGTATAACATTATAAAACTTCAATATGAAAGATTAGAAATATTAAAAAAACTTACTTGAAAAAGAATATTTAGAAGATCAGTTGTCAAATTCTGATCAACACTCCAAACAAGATATTCATCTAAAGTTATTGCATCATCCTGTAATTCAAAATGTCTCAAGTTTTTACTTAGAATAAAGTTTTTAAACAAAATATATGTAATAAAACAATAATTTTAAATAATATAATACTAAAAACATCTCCATATATTATTCAGATAAGTTCTAAAAAAAAAAAATGTTTAACTTTTGTCAATGAAGTTGCCATTTTCCTGTTGGAATGCATTTTCTTTGAACTTTACAAAGTATTGTAATAAAATAAGCAATACAGTGGGTGATCAGTTAACGAACAAATTGGATAACGAACACTTTCGCAAAAGATTTTTATGATTGGACAACGAACACTTGACTGAACAAAAGGAAGAGATGTAAAATAATGAATACCAATTGGTCTTCCTTTGTCTTCAGGCAACAATTCAAAACTTTCGGAGCGCGGAGACGTCGACATCGACATTCTACCCAGTATATACTGATCGGATAGTATTCTCCCAAACTTTGAAACTCTCCCTTGTAATTCCAGCTTTTTATATTACTGACAGAAACAATTCTTTTACATTTTCTTCTGAAAATGCGGATTTATGCTGATATCTGCTATTAAAGATCTTTTAAAGAAGTGGGAGGATGTCAGATCAACAGTCTTAAAATGGCATCCAAACCAGGTTGAGGTTAATAGGCCTAGGGTTCTCTACAATTACAATGCTATTAATTACTTCTGAAAAATCATAAAGAAGACAGAAAAGCAATCGACATTGGACAGATTCTTTAACCCCCATAAACAGAAAAAACATGACTAATAAAAATGCAAGACCGTGTATATACGTATTTTTATTATTACATATAAATAAACATAATAAGAAAGTATAGTCTATATTTTTTATTTTTTGGAGGTCTCCAGAACAAATTAATCAAATTCCCATAGAAACCTATGGTAAATCGATAATCAGTTAACAAACAATTTGGATAACGAACAAAGTCTTGGAACGGATTATGTTCATTAACCGATCACCCACTGTATTTATTTTTTGCATTTTATTGAAAAATACAATTTTCATTGTCGGCTAAAATAGCTTTAAATGCTAACTGTACTATTTTTTTTAATCTTTTAGAATTACTTTCAGAATGTGTTGCTCAAAACATTTCATCCCAAGAAACTCACAGAAGGACTTTCTTCAGTTTGTTTTGCAAAAATTAAAGTTTAAATATTCCAACATTGATCAATTTGAAACAATGCTAAGATATTTAAAATGTCAGCTTATAGTAAAGTTAAAAACATCAGCATTTGTAAACTTCTAGCTAATACCTTTATTTATATTTTGGTGTTTCATATTCAACAAGTAAAACTGTAATTATATGACACAAATGAAGCTAAAATTTATCTAAATCTCTTTTACAATAAATTTTAAAAAGGAAACATTTTAATTTGTGAAAAATTATCTGACATATTAATAAACTTTAAAATTTTCACACAATAAAAAATTTATTTTAATTACTGTTCTTCTGATTGTTTGTATAAAATTTCATTTTTCAAATTACTATTAAGTTGCTTTACAAAATAATTATGAAGCAAGTATAAAGAAAAATGTTTTAAAAATCAGTCATCATTAAATAAAAACTTTATTAATATTAATAATTTTTACCTTATTAACATCATGAACCTTCATAATTCCACTGACTATTTCATTAATTTCATCTTCATTTGCACAAAACTGCAAAATAAAATTAAAATATTAATTAATCAGTAATTAATTTAAAATAAAAAAAGCAAAAATTATTGTAACATTGTCACAATGCCAGGCTGCCTTTTTAATCATATTCTTAATTTATTTAATTTAAAATTTATGTTTTACATCTCAAATTAGTAGTGTCTTTCCCCTGTACATCATAGTTTTTCTGATAATTATCATGCTGATCAACTATGTAACTCCATTTAGGAAAAAATTTTTTAAATCAAATAACTTCCAGTCTTAACCAAAAGTTCATATATAGTTAATCAGACCCCTTGCCCCCAAAGATTTCCATATCTGGTCTTGAATTTCATCTATCTAACACCATTCTTAAGATTACCAAAGGACTGACTGCACAGACAGATAGATAACAGTGAGAATTTATAGGTATCCAATTTTTTTCAAATTGTAACCCAACAAAATTCTTAGTTTAACTGAACTGGAAGATATCAGAAAAAATTTATTTAGAAAAATATTAATTATATAATTAGAGATTATTAATTTCTTCTTTAAATTCTGTCAAATTTTTTTAAAGAACAAAGAATTATGGAGAAAGGAAATAGTTAAGGAAAACATCTTTCAATCAACTCTAATTAAAACAAATCCGTGATCAATACTAATTATAATATAAAATTATTTAAACATCAATCCACACAAATTTCAACAATTGTTTATGTTTATAAAAAGTACATTTTTTAAATGTTTTTTCTATTATCTTTTAAAATTAGTGTTTCAAAAATGTTATGCCAGAATCCTGACTTAGCATACTACAGAGTGTCCCATGTAAAATCAACTTCACACACTGAAAACAATATAAATAAATTTAAGCAAAAGACGTTCATTAGAAACTATTTTAACATTATTTAAGAGTACAGAAACTTACAAAAAAATGTCAAAAGTAATGTTCTTGTAGATATATGCACTTTTGTGTACATATAATCATGCTAAGACTGTAAAATATGACCTTATGTAAAATACTGATGTTGATGGTGCTCAATGTTTCTGCAAGTGTTTTCTTTTAGTTTACATATTGTATCTTGTACAGTTTTATTTTTTTTTTAATATATCCTATAAAATTTACGTCACTAATATTTCATCATCTCAGTCAGGCCAATTTTATGAGACACTCTATATACCTGTAATACGCTTCTTGTCTAGTCTTGTATTCAATTTATGAGCTCTATGATGGCTTTTCTTTTCTGCTAGACTTATTACACCATCATTCAGAAACAAGACAAGCTTTAGAAAATCACATTTTATTTCCCAGAGTATGCATTTCGGAGTTGAGTCCCTTATCAACTCTTTGTGATGTAACTGTTTAGGAAATAATGCATACAAGTTAACATAAAATTTTGCACCGTTATAAAATTTGTAAAATTTTTCTAACTTACATGGTTATGAAAAGCACAGGAATGGTGACGATTGATAAAATAAGAATGACAATTATTAATTTACAGGTATTTGCTATAACAATAGTAGAATGTTAATGATTTACAAGAACAATATATTAATATATAACATATATGCAAAAGTTGTGAACTTACATTAGATATGACGGTACGATACATAAAGTAGTATTAGCAGTAAGAGGCAAACAATATACATAATAACGTACACTGTTAAAACCATAACATTTAAGACTGTGACATTGCAAACTGTTATACCATTAAAACAATAAAATAGAATGATGAAGTTAAAAAAAAAACCTGTTCACAGTTAAAACAATAAGACTTTAAACTTATTTATGGTAGAATCGTAACACGATGAAACGATTCACAGAAATAACAAGAAATTTGCCACCATTTTCCTTTTTATTTAAACATTCTCTCTTCCTGAGGGGGCATGAGGGGGGAAGAGAGAATGTTTAAATAAAAAAGAAAATGATGGCAAATTTCTTGTTATTTCTGTGAATCGTTTCATCGTGTTACGATTCTACCGTAAATAAGTTTAAAGTCTTATTGTTTTAACTGTGAACAGGTTTTTTTTTTAACTTCATCATTCTATTTTATTGTTTTAATGGTATAACAGTTTGCAATGTCACAGTCTTAAATGTTATGGTTTTAACAGTGTACGTTATTATGTATATTGTTTGCCTCTTACTGCTAATACTACTTTATGTATCGTACCGTCATATCTAATGTAAGTTCACAACTTTTGCATATATGTTATATATATTGTTCTTGTAAATCAATAACATTCTACTATTGTTATAGCAAATACCTGTAAATTAATAATTGTCATCCTTATTTTATCAATCGTCACCATTTCTGTGCTTCTCATAACCATGTAAGTTAGAAAAATTTTACAAATTTTATAATGGTGCAAAATTTATGTTAACTTGTATGCATTATTTCCTAAACAGTTACATCACAAAGAGTTGATAAGGGACTCAAAGTCCAAAATGCATACTCTGGAAATAAAATGCGATTTTCTAAAGCTTGTCTTGTTTCTGAATGATGGTGTAATAAGTCTAGCAGAAAAGAAAAGCCATCATACAGCTCATAAATTGAACACTCTATATAACTTCTATTTGGATAAAAAACAATCATCAAAACAATCTTAATTTTCACTATATTTACTTGAAAATATCAAGTATCAAAATACTAATTAATTTTCTAAAAAAAAATCAGTTTTATCAATATTCATTTTTTAATTAAAATATTACAATTAATAAACAGATGATTACTGGTAATCAGTTTAAAAATGCAAATATATTGATAATTTGATAAATATATTTGATATTTGATATAAAAAATAAATATATTGATAATTTGATATTTTCCACCAGTAAATTCAGTAAAAATATGTAGATACATAATAAATTTTTAAAGGTAAATATCACATGTCTTACATCTAAAAAGTAGCTAGTTTTCCACAAAGTCCTATTGAGAGACACTTTCCCTTGGCAGATCTCCTATGTGTTATGTTGCATTGCCTTAATCTTACAATCTTAAGCAGACCCCATATTTTATATATTTCATGCATGCTAAAAGTAAGGCTATTTCTATCATTCATAAGTGATGTTAAATTAATTAAATACATTTGCTGGCTGAATTAGGAGAGATTCAGACAAAGCTTTCTTTTTGTCTGTATCACAAGACCTATTATAGAAAACAGATATTTTAATATCAATTGATATTCCAATCTTTTCACTATCATAAGGTATAGAATATTAAAAACATCTAACATTTTTCCCCAAAAAATAAAAAAACCAAACAACTATGCAATGTCCAGCTGTAAAGAGTCAAGTCCAAATGTTTATGGGTTTCATTTTAATTATGGTCATAATTTAGTTTGAGAACATTTTAATTTTGTTTAAGAATGAGAACTCCTGCACCTCCCATCTCTAAATTCTAAAATGTCAAACATTATTACTTACACTAGTAACTGTCATTTGTGAATTCATTTGTTGCCAATCTGAAAATGATATCTCCAATTAAGTGATCTCCAAAGTGAGTTAAAGAATTCTCTCTTATTCTGTGTATAAATGTAATTTTAAAATTAGTTTTCAACTTACGAACATTTTGATTTATGACAAAACCTTGGGAATCTAACCTGTTCATAAGTAGGGAAACATCTGTACAACAGATTTGTTAATTTGTAAAACAGGGAAATGAACATCTCAAATATTAAATCACTACAGTTTTAGATTGCAACCTAAAATTTGAATCATTAAGTATAGAAATATCTCATCAAATTGATTCTGATTTATATTTTCATGTTATTTCACTCTTCAAAAAAGACATATTTATTATTATTCTTCATATTATTAATTTGTTAAATCAAGACATCTTCATATATTAATTATGTTAGCTATATTAAGTTATAAAGTTTATCAACATTTAAAATTAGCTTTATTTTTGCTAAAATTTATATTTTTATTTTTAGAATGCAGCCATGCGACAATAATTAAAGTTCATTAATTAAGTTACAATTAATAACAAAAATTATCATTAAAGTTTACTTAAATGAACTTGAAGTGTTAAAGAAAAACTTACAATTCCATTAAGTGATCTGTTTTCTTCTCGAACAAAAATAAGTGCTTTAACCATCTCATATACTTCTGATTTTGAAAGAATTCCATCTTGATCTTTATCAAATATCTTGAAGCAAACTGAAAACAATCACACATGAAACTTTATACATGATATTACTTTATTAATATTTGTAAAATAAAGTTATTTCACTCTTAAATATTTAACATAGTCTCACATAAAAATCAAAATTAAGAAAATTTTATTATTATAGATTAACCTAAATTTTTTAATTTTATTTATATAAATAGCATAAATAAATAATAAATAAATTATATATTTTTAATAAAGCTTTATGAAAATGGCTTATTTATAAATAAAATTTAAATTCAAAATTAATTAAAAAAGAAATCATTTAAAAATAAAAATTTTTAAATTTTAAATTGCAGAAATCTGTAACAAAAGTTATGTATTTTTGACTATTTAATTAATTAATTTTGATATTAAATAAATTACAAAAAAATCATAAATCATACATCTTGCAAGACTCATAACTAAAAAATCTTAATTCAGAATTTGTCAACATAACATAAAAATTTTAAACTAATTTAAAATTTTAAAGTTCTAATAATAAGTGACCTGTCCATCCCGCTAGATGGCGGGCAGTTTTAATAGTTTTTTATATTTAATGTTATTGGATAGAGTTGGCAACATCAAAACGGTGGTGTTGAGTTACTAAAAAGGCGCGGGAATATAGAGGAGTGCTCTTTCCTGTCGAATTGTTGTACATAGTTTTTTCTTGTTGGTTTTTGTGTGAATAAAATCAAAAGGACAAACTTGGTGAACTTTTTTTTCGTTGATTGGAGATACGACGGGAACCTGGAGTCCGAACAAGACGGTCAGGTGAGATGAAAATTAATTAATCATTACACGGGGCAAGAATCGGCCTGACGCGACAATAAGAAATAAAAAATAATCTTAAAAAGAGCATTAGCACAATTTATTCTAATAATCTATATATGAATGAGAATGTTTGTTTGTTCACTATACACTCCTAGGCCATTCAACCAATTGCTACAAAATTCAGCAATTATGTTCACATACTTCTAACTTAGACAAGGTTGTACATCCCACACCAAATTATTGATTGGATTTTTATATATCAATTAATTTCTGTCTACATTTGATTTGCTGGCTTTACATGTAGCATTATCTTTTAGCAAAAAATTTAAGAAAATAATAAACAAAATATAATTCTTACAAAAAAGAATATAATTTTAAAAATATTATATTCACTTAATTATTGCGACAATGATATAGTGTGAAATAGACATATTATTATGCCATTACTGTGACATGTGGAACACAATAGTGTGTAGTAGTGTTTTGCTGCTGTACATCATTTTTTTCCTGTTAGCAATAGAATCGTTCAGGTTATGTATCTAACTCTGTTCAGGGAAAAACTTTTAATTGAAATAACATTACTACAAGTTTTCACCAGAAGTTTGTATATAATCTAGACCTACTGCTCTTAAGCTTCCATATCTGGTTAGACTTTCATCTATCTAACTCCATTCTCAAGATTAAGGAAGGATAGACAGCAAGACAAACAATGGTAGGAATTTATAGGTATAGAATTTTTTCAAATTGCAGCTCAATAAGTACCCTCCAGTAACCAAGTGGATAAAACAACTAAACACCAGTAGTTAGTCAGGGGTTCATGCATTGCCAATTAACTGGCCACATGGAGTTTTCCAGGTTTTCTTCACATTAGTAACACCTAAATAGGGGCCAGCTTTGCATAAAAGTCTTCTCGAGATGCATCGGTTAATCTTTACTATATGCACTGTCATGGCTGCACTTCCGGAATCTTGACAGCAAGCATCTTTTGAATTTCAATGTAAGCGATGCTGTTAGCCAAAAAATCATGTAAATAAAATTTATTTAATTATAAATTATAAATCTACATTTTAAAAATTATATTACTACTTTATTTAATAAAAATATGGTATAAAATTTATATCCATCTAATGTGCTTTGCTCAAACATCATAACGGTCACGACTGTTCACACTCCTGACTAACATCTCCCAGAGGAGAGCCACTGGTAGACTGCTGATTGTTTAATGTCACTAGTTATTGATACGTGTGTACAAGAACTATTGTGAATCAGTAACTAGTGATGTTATACAATCAGCGGCTTGCTGGCGGCTCCCCTCTGGGAGGTGTCTATCGGGAGCACGAACAGTCGCAACTGCCACCATAGCAGTTAAATACTTGCAAGACCATAAAAATAAGTTTTACTCCATTTTATTACACTTTTTGTACATAGAACTAGATTCTCCGACATCAGTAGTGACATCCTGCTTTGTTGATTCGGTCGATTCAAATTTATTGAAAATTATTCAAATTTAGTCACAGTGCCAAAAGCAAAAGCAGACGATAAAATTATTGAAATTTACTAACAACGCCACCTACATTGAAATTCAAAAGATGCTTGCTGTCGAGATTCCAGAAGTGCAGCCATGACGATGCACATAGGTAAAGATTAACCGATCCTCCTTGGCAGATCACTGAGGTGTCGTGTTGCTGTAACCAAATAAACCAAACCAATTCTAATAATTTTTTTTTAAACCTGATATTTATGAGGACATACTTGTGAACCGCCGGGGAGGTTGGAGGCTCTCTTTCTGGCTACAGGTCGTTAAACCTGCTCACTTGTCAAGATGGCTAAATTTCAAATGCAGTCCCGAAGTGTTGGGATTCTTTTTTGTCAGGTCCAGTGGAAGAGGTGCGAGGAGTCGTCGATTAGGCATAGGAGATATGCGAGTAAATGACACCAGTTAACAATGAAAACAACGATTTATTAGATTAACGAAAATTAACGATTACAAACTCTAACATCTTGAGAAATGAATTTTGTTTGCTAGCTCCTAACTCGCAGAGAGAGAGTTTACATTAACTGCTCCATACCTCTAGTATACTTCCTAAGTAGATGGGAAAATATAGTCCTTTTTGATGGTGATCGACGCACACGATTAGAAATTCCTCCGAGACTTAACCCTTTCTGACGGCCGTAGATGTGAGACTCCCCGAGGAGAGGAAAAGCAATCGCTTTTATAGCTTCGGGCTGGGGAAATTAGTCATGTGATCTCCTATTGTGAGAGGTGGAGTTGGTCCTGCAGGTGTGGGGGTTAAAGTTGTTCCCGAGACCAAAGCAAAATGACAAATTCGAACTTTAACTATAAACTCTTTGTCTTGCAGCAGAGGAATGTCATTGTTTGAGGGTTGAATGTTTATATTAACGATGAAAGTTATAAGTTTCTATCAATATTTGATTCCTTTTTTCCTGACAATGTTATTTTAACGAGGAGGTGACAAATTTATTTCACATACGTCAAAAATTTAGGGGGGAAAAATGAACAATTTTGGCCTTACTTCAAGGTTGGATCTCACATACTTAACTACCATGAAACTTCAACAGACTGTTCCTCCCAATTTTATCTCCTCTTATTAACTCAAACCCATTGCCCCAAACTTCCTTCACTAATACTGCTTAAAGATGTTCTAATGTTCAGCCAAACTAATATACAGTACATGCAATGATTTTCAGGCACAAAGTAGAGCTCAAAGTCTTTTCCTGTGTTGTTGTTCACTTTTCATATTTATCATCATGGTGATATTGTTTCATTTAAAATTTCCTGTAGTTGTAATCTGTTTAATGTGCACTTTATTTACATGTTGAATCTTACTGTCAAATCTGCGTCCACTATTTTTATGCCACAACTATCAAAAATTTCCTTTGTTTAGATGTTTTTGATGAGCTTTACTTTTTCACCCTGGTTTCAGCAGATATTTTTTTAAGAGATTACATAAAAGCAATTATTCTCACATTTTTACAAGATTTTTTTTTGTTTAAACAAGTCATATGAAGGTCTTTCAGATGTTAAGGTTAGCAATTTTGATCACCTTGCGGATCATCACAACCCATCCAAAATGGATTACTTTTCAAATATTAATAGTAGACCTGTATTAATTACCGTGTTTCCCCGAAAATAAGACATCCGCAGAAAATAAGACCTAGCACAGATTTTGCTGAATTGCGAAATATAAGACCTACCCCTGAAAGTAAGACCTAGCGAAGTTATTTTTAGTCGTAACGGTCATCGACAGATGGTTGAAAGTGGCCGTTGGCTTTTTGAAAGTACAGCCACTGATTGGTCAGCAGACAATTACGCCACACGGCATGATTTGCATAAGACTATGGCTTGGGAATCACAGATTTGCATAACGTTACGGCTGGTGATGGCTAATTGGTCGGCCGGGAATCACGCCACATGACATTTGCATAGTGCTACGGTTCAGTAAGCACTAATTGGTCATCGAGTCCGATGTTGACGCTATAAAAAGGCGACAGTTCGACACACCGGATATACGTCACTCTCGTCTAAGTCGACTTCGGAATTTTTTTGTCCAATAATAAATGTGAATTCTTCTTCCAGGAAAAAATAAGACATTCCCTGAAAATAAGACCTAGCGCATTTTTCAGAGCAAAAATTAATATAAGACACTGTCTTATTTTCGGGGAAACACGGTAGTACCAGTTGATCATGACCTTCTACTTTTGGTTGAATTAACTTCAACCTCCTTTTGCAACAGTAGCTTTTTCCTATCAAACTTAGCAATATGGTGGCATTTAAATAGGAAAATTACATAATACAAGGTTACCGGCAAACACAAAATATGTTTTAAGTGGTTTTCAAGAGTGTCAAGTTTAAATATTTGGTCCATTTTTTTGCAAAATTTTATTCATTGGCAGATTACTATTTGATATTTGGCTGTTAATAAAACAGTTTGTTATCGCTAACATTAGAAAAAATATATATCATATCTTAAAAAATTTAAGTTATCATATTTTCAATTCCTGTCTACTTGACCAACATTTCATACCATTTGAATATCGTGATAAACATGACATTAGTAAGTGTGAGATCCGAATAGCCCCGGGTCTAAAATAATAATTTAGAATTAAATATTCTTTCATTTTGATGGGAAAATAACATTTTGCTAGTGTGGGAAAGCAGATAAGAGAGTCACTTCCTTTGATGGAAGTATGAGCATCCTCTGTTTTTCCCTTATCTGTTAGAAATCTTGCTTCAATGGGAACTGTCTAACCCTCATTTCTTCCCCTTACCATCCGTTCACGTGGATGAAGCCTCAAATGATAATTGGTTGTAAATCCGAAGATATAGGTGAAGTTCAGCCGAATTCGGGGAGTTCGTCAACAGATTCCAGAGTATTCAGACGAAATCCATACAAGCTCCTAAAGGCCAACGCTCTATGCTATGAGCAAATACAGTATACAAAAGGCTTACTTCCATAGACATAAATATTCTCAGTTAAGTTGATCTCTCCATGAACAGAAGGCAGAGAACTCCAGGAGAGAAGTAAATACGTCACATACGGAGGAAAGGAAGGACAACTAACAGGTTGTATGTTTTAATATGAAATTGTGAGCTCTCTCTCTCGACATATATATTTTAAGTTGAATTCATTGTGTCTCATTCATTTGTAACTCCATTTTTGTATAGTTTACTTATATATATGTTTACTAAATTCCTTTTATTATTAGTTTATATAATGTCTCCTCAATCTCTGAATCAGACCCCTCACGCATGTTAATCCGTGTATCCAAATTTGATTAACTGGTGTCACAGGAATCCTGACATTGGATAAAGACTTCGCCATCTATATCCTCTTTAATATTTAACAACCCTCCTATGAATAATTTAAGATCGGATCTCAACGATCCAAAACTTTGGAGAACTAGTTTCACAAACTAGCGCCGATTAAGTGATATTAACTTCCTAGCGAATTAGTATCCCCGGCTATTCTCACATAAGCTTAATAATCACTGTTTATATGGTTTTTATTTTAATATTTGTTATATTGTAGTATTTGATTTATATATAACTGCAAAGGTTATCTTATGTTAGGATTTATCACAAGTGACCAATCTAACACATTTTTAAAATTCTTTATTTCTCTACTATACACAATTTAAAGAATTTTTAAAATGTGTTAGATTGGTCACTTGGTGTGATAAACCCTTACATAAGATAACATTTGTAGTTATATAAATCAAATACTATAATATAATATAAGAGTTAGAAGTACGAAATAATCTATTTGCTATTTGAATATGCCTTATTTTTTTCCCAGGCAATGCTTGGCTTACTTGCTAGTTACATATAATTTATCATCATCATCATTGAATTTTAAAACTTTCTTAACAAATAAATGAATTTAGTATAAATTAATCTAATTGTGCACTTTTTTTAATCATAAAATTAATTTTATATATAAAATATTAAATTATATATGAAACCTCTCCTTACTTTAAATTCCCATCGTAGACAAACAATAATCATCATTTATCAAAAATTTAATTCAAACAAAAAATAGGTTAGCTGATCATTTTTGTCATCAAACATAAGCAGTTAATTCATAATTACTTACTTACTACATTTTACTTTACTGTTTGTTAAGTTATGGCAATGCAACACTTGGGCAATCTGCCTAGGGAATGCCTTCTGGGAGGTCTTTTTAAGGGAAAATGGCTCCTGTTTAGGCGTTACAGATGCAGAGAAAAACCGGAAAACTCCATGTGGCCAGCCCGTCCAAGCGAGGCGCAAACCCATGACCAAACTCCCAGTGTTCAGGGTATGAAGACCACTTGGCCACTGGTGGGCCATTTTATTTTACACTTATTATAGCATAAGCATTACTTGGATAAAATTGCCTTCAAATATTATTATATAAATCCTGCAAATATCATTACTAAATATCTCCCTTAACATCTAATTGTAAATGTTTGAAATTTTTTTCAATAATATAAATCATTAAATTGAAAAAAAGGAAGAGTAATCATAACTTTGATGAATAGCATCAACATGCTCAATAAAGATTGCATAAACCAAACATTAATAATAACTACACAGTAATAAATATATATGAAAACAAAAATAAATAATTTAAGTGACAAATAATTATGTTTTTGCTAGACTTACCATACTATTGAAGAATGCTAATGACAATATTAATAATATATATTTCTAGAATACAATATTAATAAGAAATTATATAAAATTAATTTTTTTTAACAAATTACAAATTAACAAATAACACTATCACTAATATACTATACTACTCTGATTACTCTGATTAAGTGAACTAACACAAGATGATATCTTAGTTTCAATTATAAAATTCTCTGAGAACTTAAAAATTTTCCTTACTTTACCAAATTCATGCAATATATTTTTCATTAAAAAAATTTCATATTCACCTGCACACACTTGTAAATAAAATTATTTTTCTAATCAATCCAAAAAATTAAAAGTTTTTTTTTACAATATTCTGTAACTTTTAATTTATTAGCTTTTTTTTATTTTTAATCAGTTTTATGCAGATTCAATTTTCAACAGTGTTCAGAAATCTATACTTAATATATAAAATGAGAATATCTGTTTGTTTGCTGGAGGTAATCCCTGAATCACTGAACAAATTTTTAAAATTTTTTCACTGCTGGAAAGCTTATTCCTTCCAAATGAACATAGATTATATACTATTTTCATATTAAAAAAGGAAAATGCACAAAAGACATTTTTACCATAGCATTTGTCAACATTGTCTTACATCATTGTATTGTCATTTGTCTGCCCTGTTCAAGTCAGTGATCTTCACCACTTGGTGGGTTTTTTTAAACTAATTATCTTTATTCAGTTTTGATTTTGATTTAGGCAGTTCAGGAAGTTGTGTATATTCTTTGTTCATATTGTCTTGGCAATCATTTCTTATAATACAGTAAAGCATCGATTATCCGACTCAATTGGGGACTCGGGTTGGTTGGATAATTGAAAAAATCAGATAACCGAAAAGAATGAAAAAAATACATTATTTGTATAGTATATTATTATATCCCATGTAATTAGTATATTAGTATATTGCTATTAACCTACTTCACATTGAATTTTCATCAATGTTAAGCCTAACAAATTTCTTTTTTAAATAATAATCGTCTCTATTGTATCGTTAAAAATCATTTTTTGAGTTATTTTATTGCTCACAAAACAACCACTCATAATTAGAAAATTAAGTCTCGTTTAAATACTGGCCTCCCTTTCGTGATCGAGCCAGTGTTGCCAGCTAAAACATGCAAAAATTTAACAAAAATAATATTAAAGTAGCCAAGACATAGCCAAATATTGTAGCATCACATCACTAGCAAACATTTGAAGTTTGCTGACTAGCACGGTCGGTTAACCGATGTGACGGTTAATCGGAGGTCGGATAATCGATGCTCTACTGTATTACTCTTATGTTATTAGATACAGCTATAAGGAGTGAATTCACTTCTCTTAGTTAAAACTAAACTTTCATATTTAGAACTACAATATTTTTTTGTGTTCATTGTTTTAGTATTAATCCTATTGTATCATTATTTAAAAAAGAAGAATTAGTCTTATGTTATGAGAATTTAATTCCTAATTATTATGTTGGTCTTTCTAGGTCTGGAAGTGTGAGTAATCGGTATATTTTGTTACCACATGGAACAAAACATTAAATGTTGTCTTTGCAGAGGTCCTGAAATAAAATTAAAAAAGGCATGTATTGGATGTAAATAAATGTATATAAAGAGAGAATGCTTGTTTCTTTGTTTTTTCTTATTTCAAAGTCATCCCAGAATAAATTGAATCAATGTTTTTAATTCTTTCACCATTGGAATGCTTATTACTTTCTGATGTACATAAGCTATCTTAAAATTTGAATCCCTCACTCCTTTCCTGCTGATTTCATCTCTGCTAGAAACTCCTGAACCCTTTGACCAATCTAGGCCAAATTCCTCATAATTACTCTCTGATACCCTACAGGAAATATGGACTACCATAAAATAGAAACCCTTCACTTCTCTCTGATTTCATCCCAATAGGGTCAGAAGGATTCAGACAAACAATTTTAACAACTAATAATATATATAATAAATAAAAAATATTCTTGCAACAATATTTCAATTTTTTGCCTATATGTTTTCATGATTATTAAATATATATATATATATTTTATCACAACTACAAGGTGTGATAAGTNTTAATGAAGTATAATTATTAAATATATATATATATATATATATATATATATACATACAGTGGTGCCTATTCATTTAATTCATTTTAGAAGACCATTTGAACTCTGAATCAGTCAAAGTTCAACTCAATTTTCCCCATTATAAATAATGGAAAGTGAATTAATCCATTCCCAGACCCTAAACAATATCCATTTCAATAAACTTGAACAACAAATACGCATAATTTAATATAAAAATAACACAATTAAATGCTCTAAATAATAAATTAAAACATGAAAACAACAAATAAAATATGTAAATACTGTATAATAAAATAAAAATTGCATTTATCCAAACCAAGTTTGTTACCTTTATCACTAAATGTTCCTTCTAAAAGCAAAAAGTAATCACAGTTTTTTTTAAATGCTGAATTTATAAAATTAATGTGTGTTACACATTTTAACATAAAATATATGTTATAATAAAATGAATTTTCTTCTTAAAAAAATATACTTTGGCAATTGATCTGCCAAAGTATATGGTACAATGGTTTACAAAATGCATTTTGTAAAGTGTTATTGCATTAATTACATATCAGATGTAATTTCAATTATCATATTATTAATTAACCTTGGACCAAATATTAAATAAATATAAAGTGGAACCTCTATATTCGTAATATTTTGATGCCTTTTTTATTTTTCCATATTCATCAGTATTTTCTGTATTTGTTGTCATTCGCAACACTGGAAGTGGCACTGCAATCGCACGTCTGCACCGATCAGCTAGCCATGTTAGCTAGCTGTAGTTAATCAGTCTGCTTTATGTGGTTGTCGTGTGTGTTGTTGAGTTATTGAAAAATAATCAATGTGAGAAACCAAGTTCCAATCACTCCAAAGTGTCATCCAAATGTTGCTATAGTCAACCAAAATACAAATACATTCAATGAAAATGTAATTGCCTACTTCAGAAAAGTTTTAAAAAGCAGACAAAAACACACAACACTGAACAAGTTCTTTATTAAATCAACTGCTACTGAATCATCGACAGAACAGACCTCATGATCATAATTGGAGTTGCCTAATGTTTTAAAGGAAGAATGAAGGAAGAGGGAGAAGTAAATTTTCTTAAGGGTTTTTGGCTATAACAGATAACTTATGCCTTTTCTGTTTTAAGCAGGAAATTTCTTTCTTCACTATTTTTTTTTTTTAATTTCTGATTTTTTTGTTTCTCTGTTTATTTTATATTTTTGCGGCACTTGCAAAAGGCCAAATGGCCACAGTGTCTTTTGAGATTAAAGATTTTAATTGATATGTCTTCTTATTCTAAACAATACTACATTAATATTACTGTTTTTCCCCTTCTACCACTATACTGTATTTATTTAGTACAATAAAGATAAAGTTTTACAAACAATATAATTTTTATTTTTGTACCTTTTTTTCAGCATGGGAACAGATTAATTGAATATTAGTTATTTATTATGAGAAAAATTTTTTCTATATTTGTCATATTCCATATTTGTTAGATCCTCAGAAACAGATTAATGACAAATATAGAGGTTTCACTGTAAAAGATTATTTAAGAATCAAAAAATTTTTAATTGTTAGAAAATTCTATAGCTTTCCTAAATAAAATCCTCTAATATTCTCTATTTTCCAAAAATATAAAATATCCCCATTTTCTAGATTATTAAGCTGAATTACCAATCTGTAATATATGTTACTTTCTACTTACACAACTTTGATTATATATGCTTGTAATAAAAATAATATATTTTAAAAAATACAATATAAAATTCTTACTATTTCCTTTAAAATTAAAGGTAATATTCAATTTTATAACTTAACCACTTACATTTTTGTCTTTCAGTTAATGGACCTCTGCAACATGCTGATATACCACAGGCCATTTCTTTAAAATCTATATGCCCATCTTGATTTTCATCAAATGCATTAAAAATTCCTGTAACAAATGTTTTTCAGTTACAAAGCACTAAACTGTATAAATGAAGAATGATACTTTATTGATCATTAAGTCAAAAGTATGCTGAAGAATGTATCATTTATTATTTTTAATTATTATTTACTTTAAATTAAAAAATAGACAGCACAAACTCCATAAGAGAGTATTTTATCTTAAAATCTTTTCTTATAAATGCACTTATGATTTATTATTGCTTGGATTTTAAAAAATCAAATCTATCTGCATTAATTAATATTACTTATTTTGTCTATATTTTAATGTATGCATACATATGTTTTTTCATCTTTTAATAATTTAGCAAAAAATTACTGCTTTTTCTATTATTCTGAGGCCATATAATTCTTATTAAGCACACTACTTTTACTTCAAGTTAATGTATGAATTATTTCATTTATTAAATCAATAACTTAAAAAATCTGCTTTACTGGAAGTCTGTTATTTAATGTAAATTAGTGAGTTCAAATAAAGCAAATTTTTAAGCTATTCACACTACTTTTAAAAAATGACTTTGAGTTAATTGTAATTAGGGAATTCGATCCCGGTCCTTATTTCTAATCCCGGGATTTCGGGATTATACTTATTCGATCCCGGGATTATTTCAGTATTGAGGGTTAATAAAAAATAAGAAAATCTTACAGAAATTAAAAATCAAAATTTAGACAAAAATCAACGTATTTTACGGTATACACCTAGTTAATTTAATCACTCTAATTAATCAGACTTACAGTCAGACTAACCAGACTTAAAATCACTGTCTTCATGTTAAATTTATTCTTTTTTAAGCATCACTGAGATCTCTTTAAACTCACATAAATTGAAAAAAC
>NW_019385377.1:117126-196919 GCF_000671375.1 Centruroides sculpturatus
ATCACATTGGTCAACATTTTCCAGATAGCGATCTTTTTTAATGAAGTATAATTATTAAATATATATATATATATATATATATATATATACATACAGTGGTGCCTATTCATTTAATTCATTTTAGAAGACCATTTGAACTCTGAATCAGTCAAAGTTCAACTCAATTTTCCCCATTATAAATAATGGAAAGTGAATTAATCCATTCCCAGACCCTAAACAATATCCATTTCAATAAACTTGAACAACAAATACGCATAATTTAATATAAAAATAACACAATTAAATGCTCTAAATAATAAATTAAAACATGAAAACAACAAATAAAATATGTAAATACTGTATAATAAAATAAAAATTGCATTTATCCAAACCAAGTTTGTTACCTTTATCACTAAATGTTCCTTCTAAAAGCAAAAAGTAATCACAGTTTTTTTTAAATGCTGAATTTATAAAATTAATGTGTGTTACACATTTTAACATAAAATATATGTTATAATAAAATGAATTTTCTTCTTAAAAAAATATACTTTGGCAATTGATCTGCCAAAGTATATGGTACAATGGTTTACAAAATGCATTTTGTAAAGTGTTATTGCATTAATTACATATCAGATGTAATTTCAATTATCATATTATTAATTAACCTTGGACCAAATATTAAATAAATATAAAGTGGAACCTCTATATTCGTAATATTTTGATGCCTTTTTTATTTTTCCATATTCATCAGTATTTTCTGTATTTGTTGTCATTCGCAACACTGGAAGTGGCACTGCAATCGCACGTCTGCACCGATCAGCTAGCCATGTTAGCTAGCTGTAGTTAATCAGTCTGCTTTATGTGGTTGTCGTGTGTGTTGTTGAGTTATTGAAAAATAATCAATGTGAGAAACCAAGTTCCAATCACTCCAAAGTGTCATCCAAATGTTGCTATAGTCAACCAAAATACAAATACATTCAATGAAAATGTAATTGCCTACTTCAGAAAAGTTTTAAAAAGCAGACAAAAACACACAACACTGAACAAGTTCTTTATTAAATCAACTGCTACTGAATCATCGACAGAACAGACCTCATGATCATAATTGGAGTTGCCTAATGTTTTAAAGGAAGAATGAAGGAAGAGGGAGAAGTAAATTTTCTTAAGGGTTTTTGGCTATAACAGATAACTTATGCCTTTTCTGTTTTAAGCAGGAAATTTCTTTCTTCACTATTTTTTTTTTTTAATTTCTGATTTTTTTGTTTCTCTGTTTATTTTATATTTTTGCGGCACTTGCAAAAGGCCAAATGGCCACAGTGTCTTTTGAGATTAAAGATTTTAATTGATATGTCTTCTTATTCTAAACAATACTACATTAATATTACTGTTTTTCCCCTTCTACCACTATACTGTATTTATTTAGTACAATAAAGATAAAGTTTTACAAACAATATAATTTTTATTTTTGTACCTTTTTTTCAGCATGGGAACAGATTAATTGAATATTAGTTATTTATTATGAGAAAAATTTTTTCTATATTTGTCATATTCCATATTTGTTAGATCCTCAGAAACAGATTAATGACAAATATAGAGGTTTCACTGTAAAAGATTATTTAAGAATCAAAAAATTTTTAATTGTTAGAAAATTCTATAGCTTTCCTAAATAAAATCCTCTAATATTCTCTATTTTCCAAAAATATAAAATATCCCCATTTTCTAGATTATTAAGCTGAATTACCAATCTGTAATATATGTTACTTTCTACTTACACAACTTTGATTATATATGCTTGTAATAAAAATAATATATTTTAAAAAATACAATATAAAATTCTTACTATTTCCTTTAAAATTAAAGGTAATATTCAATTTTATAACTTAACCACTTACATTTTTGTCTTTCAGTTAATGGACCTCTGCAACATGCTGATATACCACAGGCCATTTCTTTAAAATCTATATGCCCATCTTGATTTTCATCAAATGCATTAAAAATTCCTGTAACAAATGTTTTTCAGTTACAAAGCACTAAACTGTATAAATGAAGAATGATACTTTATTGATCATTAAGTCAAAAGTATGCTGAAGAATGTATCATTTATTATTTTTAATTATTATTTACTTTAAATTAAAAAATAGACAGCACAAACTCCATAAGAGAGTATTTTATCTTAAAATCTTTTCTTATAAATGCACTTATGATTTATTATTGCTTGGATTTTAAAAAATCAAATCTATCTGCATTAATTAATATTACTTATTTTGTCTATATTTTAATGTATGCATACATATGTTTTTTCATCTTTTAATAATTTAGCAAAAAATTACTGCTTTTTCTATTATTCTGAGGCCATATAATTCTTATTAAGCACACTACTTTTACTTCAAGTTAATGTATGAATTATTTCATTTATTAAATCAATAACTTAAAAAATCTGCTTTACTGGAAGTCTGTTATTTAATGTAAATTAGTGAGTTCAAATAAAGCAAATTTTTAAGCTATTCACACTACTTTTAAAAAATGACTTTGAGTTAATTGTAATTAGGGAATTCGATCCCGGTCCTTATTTCTAATCCCGGGATTTCGGGATTATACTTATTCGATCCCGGGATTATTTCAGTATTGAGGGTTAATAAAAAATAAGAAAATCTTACAGAAATTAAAAATCAAAATTTAGACAAAAATCAACGTATTTTACGGTATACACCTAGTTAATTTAATCACTCTAATTAATCAGACTTACAGTCAGACTAACCAGACTTAAAATCACTGTCTTCATGTTAAATTTATTCTTTTTTAAGCATCACTGAGATCTCTTTAAACTCACATAAATTGAAAAAACCTTTATGTAACAAACTATGCAAATAAACGTTGAAAATTAACAAAAATCTCTCTTAACATCGACTAAATAGACTACTTTCATATAACAACCTAGTAAGTAGGTAGTAAAGTAAGTTTCTTAGCAAAAAGTATTTAAAAATAATATTAATCAGTCACATTTTTCTTAAATATAAAGAAAACTAATCTAATAGGAACATTCTAATTTGAATTGCGAAAATATGATCTGAGAAATAACAACGCATCCAGTGTCTCATCACCAAGTCTGCTTCTCAATTTGTTGCACATATATGCAGCTGCTGAGAAAACGCGTTTAGGTTTGATGGAAGTTGGAGGAATCGTTAGTAAATACTTATAAGCTTCGAGGACACGGGGAGGATGGAAGAAAACAGTCCGGTCGACACGGATCGGGATTGTAGGAGTAAAGGCTACAATCCCGATTGTTTCGATCATTGTAAGCATGTCTTTCTAAAAATAAACGCGTTAATTTTGTAAATTCGGTCTCTGTGTGAGTCTCTCAGCGTCCAGCAAACCACTACCCCGAAACGTAAAAAGACTTTCTCGCATCATCCTGACAGATCGCGGGCAAGGCGAGGGTCGTAACCTTTTCACCTAAGGTCGACCCCCCTAAGCGAGAGGCGTCGGGTCTATATTAACCACACTGGCAAAACAAGATGGCTGACACATTGACAGGTAAAACGCACTGAGTAGTGCTCTCGACTGCGCCAGAAAATCGATTGGCGCCCGCGAAAATTCAAAAATACAAAAATGAAGTATATTACCAAGTAACCCAGTGAGAACTGCTTGCCTATCATTTTAGTTGAAAATACAAGAAGTTTTATTCCAAGCAAGCATCGCAAGCCCGCTTGGTTAATTTCTGCTGCTTGCTTGGAATAAAATTTCTTGTATTTTATATTAAAATGATAGGCAAGCAATTCTGTTAAAAGCACTGGCACTGAACGTTTCGCTTCATGCAGTCTATTTTGCAATTTTTTTAAAATGATGTCAATCCCGAAAATCCGGGATTAGGAAAACTTAATCCCGAAAATTTTGGGACTGAAAAGTGGTCGGGATCCCGGGATCCCGATTTTCGAGATCCCGGGATCAAATCCTCTAATTATATTAATTTTCATTACTATCAGTTATATTTTAATAATATAAATTATTAAACTATATAAATATAAAAATGATAAAACTTAGTAAACAAATAAAAAAAATATTCAATTGCTATCTTACCTTCACATAACAGAGATGGAACTGGTGGTGATAATAATGGATTCAATGTTTCTAAGTCAAATTTTCCAGTTCTAGATTGTGTTTTTAAGACCCAATATCTCTTTTCCAGCTCAATTATATCAGTTTCTTCCACTGAAAAATAAATTACAACCATTACTGTTACATAAATAATATTTGGAACTTGATCACTTGAAATCCAATTTTAAATTAATTTAGCTAGAAATATCTGATTTTATAAACAATGCCTACAGTTGTAATTTATGGCAACATATGATTTTATACACTAATCCCATGTTAACTTGATAAACTTGTGATTATAAAACTATTTTTGGAACCATATAAAAAAATTTCTAACAAATATTCTATTTTTGCTTAATAACTATATATTGCAATATGTAAATAGTAACTATGTGTTCTGCATTCACTGAAGATTTATATGATGAATACTCTTTTCCAAAAGAATTTTTATTCATTACTCTTGTAATTTCAAGAGAATAAAATAATAATTATAAATAAATATAATTAATGTTTAATTTGCATTTATTTTGTGAACATTGATTATATTTAATTTAACACTTCTAAGACACAAATAATTTTTTCCTTTAAAATTTATTGATAATTAATATTTGATTACCTTAAATATATGATTTCAGAAAATTGCAATTAAATTTCTGAAATACTAAAACTTATTTTTATAAGATCTTATATTATTAAATAAATCTCAACTTTATTTAAATAGAAACTCAATTTTAAAAATAATCAAAACTGCTTTAATTACAATAAAATATATTTTTTATTCTAATTACAAATTCATTAAAAACCTATGTTTCATTATATAAAATGAAATTAACTTACAATGTGTGACTCCTGCTAATGTTTGGTAAAAAGTTGGCGTTTCTAAATCATTGGACAAACTCACAGTAGATATATCACTGAGCAACCATCTTGTCAATGTTGTTGCATCTTTATTTATTAATAACCAATCACGAAATTCTTCAAATGTTACTCTTTCACTCTAAAAATATATAAAGACAATATTCGGTTAAATTTAAGATCATTTATAACTAATTAAAAACAATGTCAAATTAGCATATCAACAATTCCAATAATAATTAAAAAAAGATATATCAATAGTTTAACCATTTTGTGATATTCATTAAGTTAATAATCTAAATTAAACTGAACAGAATTTATAAAAAGTTACATATTGCAATGTCATATCGAACCTTGATTTTGCACTTTTTGAACATCTAAAGCATAGATGTTATTGTGAGGAAGCAGAAGTTCTTATATTCGAACTAGTATGTAATATTAATATTGTTCTAGTTATGTAACAATTGTTGTTAGTAGCTACCTGAGAAAGTCTCCCATTACATTTTCTTGAAGGCAACACAGCACTTTCTCGTGATCTTTTAACCTCTGGAAGGCCGATATCGTCCGTGANATCAATAAACTTAGTTGTATCTTCCCAATAATTGAGAAAAGGATATTTTTGACCATATTTAGCAGAGCCATAAAGTTGATTAAAAACCTTTAATATAAGTAAAATTTTTGTTTATCTATGTTTGTAAGATATAAAGATTTAATAGTGAGAACTTATATTATTAAATAAATCTCAACTTTATTTAAATAGAAACTCAATTTTAAAAATAATCAAAACTGCTTTAATTACAATAAAATATATTTTTTATTCTAATTACAAATTCATTAAAAACCTATGTTTCATTATATAAAATGAAATTAACTTACAATGTGTGACTCCTGCTAATGTTTGGTAAAAAGTTGGCGTTTCTAAATCATTGGACAAACTCACAGTAGATATATCACTGAGCAACCATCTTGTCAATGTTGTTGCATCTTTATTTATTAATAACCAATCACGAAATTCTTCAAATGTTACTCTTTCACTCTAAAAATATATAAAGACAATATTCGGTTAAATTTAAGATCATTTATAACTAATTAAAAACAATGTCAAATTAGCATATCAACAATTCCAATAATAATTAAAAAAAGATATATCAATAGTTTAACCATTTTGTGATATTCATTAAGTTAATAATCTAAATTAAACTGAACAGAATTTATAAAAAGTTACATATTGCAATGTCATATCGAACCTTGATTTTGCACTTTTTGAACATCTAAAGCATAGATGTTATTGTGAGGAAGCAGAAGTTCTTATATTCGAACTAGTATGTAATATTAATATTGTTCTAGTTATGTAACAATTGTTGTTAGTAGCTACCTGAGAAAGTCTCCCATTACATTTTCTTGAAGGCAACACAGCACTTTCTCGTGATCTTTTAACCTCTGGAAGGCCGATATCGTCCGTGAATATCACCAGAGGTGGCCGAAAATAGTCAGTCATCATCCGTCCTTCCGAAAAGGAAACCCACACCAATTACTCCCAGAATATCATCGACCAGTGCCATTTGGATACCTTGTGCCATCATTGTGCTAGTGGATATTATATTGGAACTAATCACCATCGGAACTATTATCAAACAAGAGCTCCATCGAGAGATCACCTTTTATCACCAGGTATTTATGCAACTCGCTCTCGTTATGTGTTATGTGTTACTCTCTCTCTCCGCGACAAAACTTAGAACCCTGTATCCTTTCCAATTTATTTTTGATTAAATCCTTGTTGATTGTTAATTGCAGGTAGAGTCTCTTTCACACGCTGTCTCTCAATTGGCTGACATTACAAATCCATCTGTCCACTTACGGGACCACTCACGCGACAGTGTGAATAGTAATTACCATCTTGGCTTCCGTGTTCTGATAAACACAGTGGTGTCAATCCTGACAGGGTATCAAGGAGGTGCTGACCCTAAGGTCACATTATACTATTGCAATTTCCATTAAAAACTAGTTTAAATAACAACACACAACATTTTAACAGATTTAGAAAGTATGACTTTTCTTCATTTAAACTTACCATAAAATTATTAATTATATAATATAAAAGAAATCAGTTAATACAATATTCAAATTTCAACAGCATGAAATTAGAATTAGTTTTGAAATCTTTCTTATTAATACATGTAATGACTAGAATTTGAATTTTAGTTAGTTTTTAGAAACAAAATGTAGTCAACACTTATAAATATAAAAATTTTATGAAGTATTTTTATTCAAGCATTTACCTCAATAAAACAATCAGCAACAGCTTCAGGAACAAATCCTCCATCACAGGATTGAACCAATTTAACCATTTCTTCTTTAACAACATATGCTCCAGATTCATTAGCACACAAATTGAATATAACTATAAAAATATAATATTATTATAAATTTAGTCAATTTGAAAAATATATCAATATATATATATAAATATATATAAACAAACTACAGTAGAGCGTCGATTTTCCAAAAGTCAATCATCCGAAAGAATTCCAGTCGGCAAATTTAAATTTTCACCAGTGCTGTGGCGCTTCAATCTTTGGCTATGTCTTGGGCTACTCAAATATTTTATGTTTTTGATACTGAATTAACATCTGAAGTATAATTTTTTTATTGTTTTTATATTTTTGGATATATTTATTTTGTTTGTAAAAAATAAAAAAATAATTTTTAACGATACAATAGTCTTTGTTAGGCTTAACATCGATGAAAATTCAACGCGAAGCGACACGCAACGGAGAAAAATTTTAACATCGGATACGCTAAACTATTTTTTTGTACATAAATCGGTTATCCGAAATATCAGTTATACGAACAACCCCAGTCCCCAATTGATTCGGAAAATCGACGCTCTACTGTATATTTGAATGAATATTTAATCTACTGTAACATGTATAAAATAATGTATAAAAAAATTTAATAAAAAATATGAGGATATAAAAATAATGTTTTTTAAATATTTATTATAAGCAATGTTTTAATATGATGAATAATAATTTGAATATTCATTTTACTATTATTATTATTATCATCATCATCATTTACATATCAGAAACAGGTGTATCATTTGCAATGACACAAACATTTATGATATGTAAATGAATATATTTATGACATTTATGTTCTATTATTATGTAAGAAACAAAAGCAATTTATGTAATCTCTTGATTAATATACAGAAATTTTTATTACAATATTTTATTTGTAATATTTATTTTAACAAATATTGACTATTTCCAGACTTTTCATGTTAAAATTCTATTCTAAAAATTTTATTTGAATTGCTCAAACAAATATATTTCTTCACTTTTATTTATTTCAGTATAGGATTGAAACAAAAGTTTGTTTGGGTATTTACATAATTGCTTGTTTGTGTTACCTGTGTTGTATTAATGAAGTTTTAACTGTAACTAAACTGTAAGTCTAGTTACAGTTATTTTTTAAAATTCTGTTAGCTTTTAAGAAAAAAACATTAAAATGGAAGATAAAAAGTACATTTTTGGCATGCTCTATTATTTCTGAAAAGGAAAATATGTGATAAAAACTGAAAGAAAATATGTGCTGTATGTATATAGGGAGGATACAATTACTTATCAAATATGCCAGAAATGGTTTGCAAAATTTAGGGCAAGAGATTTTTCTCTTGAAGATGCACCTCAGTCAGGATTGTCCTCAACCATAAATGATGATTTAATCCAAAATGATCAGCATAGAACAACACAGGAGATAGTTGACACCTTAAAAATATCCTAAACATCTGTTGTCAGACATTTGGCTAGCCTTGGATACACTTCCTGTTACGATGTTTAGGTTCCTCATCAGTTAAGTGAACAAAACCTTATTGAGCATGTTTCCGCTAAGCCGAGGTCACACCATGAGATTTCCAGTTGCGAAAGCA
Organism: Centruroides sculpturatus; assembly: GCF_000671375.1. NCBI lineage: Eukaryota > Metazoa > Arthropoda > Arachnida > Scorpiones > Buthidae > Centruroides > Centruroides sculpturatus. The sequence goes on from NW_019385377.1 coordinate 125,990, forward strand.
ACCGCAACTGCAACAAGCATGAATCGCACATGTCTTCTCATGGTCATACATTGCTTGCTGATATTGCAACTCGGAAACATGTGACCCTATAATAAACCAATAAAATTACAGTAGCTTGTTTTTGACTATTTTCATGAGTTTACCAACGTTTTACATTCTATTTCAAGGTATATACAGAATTTTAGTCACTTTTCTTATTAAAATGGCAAGCAGTTCCTTTTCTGCAATAAATACAAGAAAAAAGGCAATCATTTTGATAGAGCTGGCAAGAATACACGAAAAGATAAAATCTACAATAAAACGAAGAATTAAAATCCCACAGGCATATGTAAGCCTGAATAAGCTCAATAAATCTCAATTCTGTAAAAGTATCAATCCTTTAACTTTCCTCCATGATGTTGAACTATTTTCAATGTTGTCACCGTATGACGTGGCACAAAGGCCGTCAAATGCCTTTGTGGCACTAAAGTCATGGTCACAATGTGTGACCATGACTTTAGTGATTCACTTTTAAAAATTCAATTATGATGATCCATTTTTAAAGCAATTAATAACAAGCGATGAAAAATGGATTGTTTACAACAATATTCAATGCAAGAGATCTTGGAGTAAGCCAGGTGATTCACCAGTGCTGCAATCTAATGCTGGTTTGCATCCCAGAAAATTAATGATTTCAGTTTAGTGGGATTGGAAAGGGGTTCTTTATTACAAGCTTTACAAGGGTTCTTTATTATCAAACAATTAATTCTGATAAATATTGTCTCCAACTGGATAAACTGAAGGATGCAGTGCATCAAAAACATCTGGAACTTGCAAATCAACAGGAGTGATATTCCGTCATGATAATGGAAGGCTGCACATATCATTGGATGTGGCAAAAATTTCTAGACTTTCAGTAGGATGTTTTGAGTCACACTGCATATTCTCCCTCAAACCATTATCTTTTTTGTTTGTTGCAGAATAATTTAAATGGTACAGAATTTTAATCTTCAGAAGGTATCAAAAATCACATTGATGATTTCTTCAATCAGAAACCCACCCAATTCTACACAGATGTAATTATGAAACTATCCATCAAATGGCATAAGGTTATTAAACAGAAAGACAAATTTATAGTGGATTAAAGATTTTTATTTATCCCAAAATAGTGTATTTTATTTCTCTCTAAAATCTGAATGAACTTTTGGTTCAACCCTATACAACTGATTTAAGAGTTCATTTTATTATTCTGTTCATATATCATAGAAATCATAACATTATTCAGCAATTCATGCAATCTATTGCAGTTAAGCTAGTTTCACTTTAAAAACAAAAAAAGTAAGATTAATCAAATTATATAACAGGTTTGAGTAATAAAACTAAGATTATTAAGATTAACTGTTTTTGCTAACAAAAATTTTTTATTACAATTTATGCTTCAGCTTTGATTAAGGGACTGATATCAATTGTTCCAGAGTTTACAAACTACTTCATTATATTTTTCAAAACTCTTTGTCAAAGAGAAAACAAACAATATCAAATAAATATTTGAGTTTCTTTGAAAAATGGTTCCAGTTGGATGCTAGAGATTTGAAGAATGCTAATTATGAGCATAAAAATAAAGTTTTGATAAAAGTTGCAATTATATTGAAATTACTATTTTCTACAAATCTTCTTCTTGTTTTTTATATCATATAAAAATTTCTTTACAACTGTAATGATTTCCACTGCTTTATTAATGATATTTACATTTTTAAGCCATCAAATAAATTTAAATCTAAAAGGAAATACTTCAGATTCTGAATATGGTATGTATTATATTCAAATCTTTATAAAGTATTTCAAATGAACTAGTTAAATTCTACTGTTTCAACAATGATATTTTTTAAGGCAAATATGAAAAATAAAACCACATCTATTAATTTTTAATCATTCAGAACTTTTTAAATATATATATTCTTTTTAAAATGTCAAACTGACATTGGATCCATCCAAGACTATATAAAGCAAATTCTTTCATTTAAGACCTGAAACATCTTTATTAAATAATAAAAGTATATCAAATGCTATAGAATGACTAAAAAACTAAAGGTCACAACTTCATTCTTCTTATTCTAAAATTCAGTTTTATCTGTTGACATTTTGCAATTTTGTTTTATGTCTCATAACTGCTCAATGTCTCCTTTGACATTTCTTTAAAGAATAGAATGATCCATATAGTATTATATAAAGTAGTGGTTACATTTTGCAATTTTCAGTCATGCAGACAACTAAGATGGTAGTCCCACTAACTAGTAAATTCCCTCTGAATACTGAATGAATGCAACTGCAACTAAAAACAAAAAGTTTGTTGTCCTTGAACTGACTACAAGTGTGCAGTCAATGAACAAATGTTTATTTCATCCTAACTATTTAAAATGATGGCAAAGTAAAACACCAACTTGGAATCACAATTTTAATAGATTTGATCCATAATCAAAAAATGTCTGTGGAGAATTTCTTCACTAAAATTAGTGCTTTTCTATTTAATAAAAAATAAGACATTGAGTAAATTATAGAAAAGATTCCAGTCTACGATCCCTCACATAAACATGAAGTAAGATTTACTTAAATATGTTAACAATTTCAAAATCTTTACTAATGGGAGGAAATCAGTCAAAGGTTTAGAACTAATTTTGATCTGCTGTAAACAATAAAACAAAAAAAACTGAATTTTTCTTATATGCAAGTGATTATATCATTGTGTATTAAGAAGAAATGTTTAGAATCTCACAAGAAGCCACTGAATGAATTCTCTCCTTTGGTTTCTCAAATGAGACATCTACATTTATATTCTCTGACAGCAGAGCAGTTCTGCTATTAATATCAAATAATCAAAATAAAAACCCCCTTATATATGTGATACATAGTACTCACCCAAGAAAGCAAAAATATACATATTCAATTCCATTAAATTTCCTGTACATTTTTGCTTTCTTGAATTAAGAGTCACTCTGAACTCATGACAACAATCAAGTAGGTGATACGATAAAAAAAACATTATAAAATTAAATACTTACATCTGATCTTTTCATCTTTCTTTCCTCTTGTGAGTAAAACAAGGCCACAAAGTAAATCTTTAAAAGTGATTCCTTTATGAGTGCCACCACAAGCTTGAAATATATGCTGTAAAATATTTTAAATATGTGTAATTCATTTTCAAAATTAATTTTATTTTAAGATTAGAATCTATTAAAAAAAAACAAATTTACACAAATTTTAATATGTACAGTACTTTATATAGACAAAAATAGTAAAAGAAACCATTTTAATTACATTTTATTCATCTAAAATATTTTTTAACAGTTTTTGCAATTACATTTCTTATTTTATTTATATAGTAATGAGAGAATAATAATAATAATAATAAGTCACCATCTTGCTGTGGTGAGAGCTCAGTAATTCTGATGAACCACAGAGCTATGCCAGCTGGAGCATCTGCTCCTGGTATGGTCACTCATGCTAGTGAGGTCTGTGGAGAGAAATGAAGCCAAAAGTGATTGAACCCATATCTGTGGAGATCTAACCATGGTGATAACACAATCCAAGTGTAATATCAGCTTGGGCATCAGCCGGATTAACAAGGTCCGTGCTCATGAGTTAGGCAGAGGCTCACATTCAAAAAATATGTTAGTCTCTCTAGGCCACCAGTAACATTGGTCCAAGTATGGCTACTGCAATGCCCACACCAGTTTTGGGGAAAATTTTGTGGTTTCTGAGACAATCAACCACAAACCACTAAGGCAGATAAAACCATGCCAACAGATAAAATAGACATCAGAAATGAATGAGTTTATCATCTGTACTTACTACACCATCACAAACTCAAAACAGATATGACAACATACAGACATCAGTTAAATCACTTATTTTGACAACATTATTCTCACCTCAGTCACAAGGGATGTTGAACAAAAAAGAACAATTATACATAACCTTATACCACAAACAATGCTAGAACATATCAAACAACAAATTGCAGAACAATTACATCAACAAATAAATATTCCCAACATCAACAACAATCACATAAACCATCACGATCATCAAGAGATATATTGACAATACTGTTCCTTTCATCACTATTTTCACTGCTGCTGACAATATCAACACTTCTTCACTGCTTAAAATAGAGTCAGGTTTAATTCACACTCTCTCTCTCTTCTTTTCCAGGAATCACTAACTAAATCTACAATTTGGAAATGTGCACAATGGCTGCACATTTCCAAAATCAACACTTCTAAACTAGTAGGGAAAATGCTACATTATGTGAACACTTGTATATTACCAGATTGCACTCATTATATTTCTACTCTCAGATATCCATACACTAGTCCAGGGATCGGCAGCAACCTTTCAGTGGTGTTAAGTTATAGTGTTATTCCGAGCGCTAACATGACTCTACCAAGTTATTATATATGTTATCAAAATTAGTAAAGTTATAACAGAATTCAAAAATGTATAATTTTGAAGTTATGTTATTAATTAAATTATGTTTTTACATGTGAAACACTTGCATAACATGTAGATGGAGAGACAGAGCATAAGCTCTTGTGCTGTAATAGAAATTTACAAACAAGAGATTCGTTTTTAATGTACCACAGCCTTTGCTGAACTATGACTTCCACTTAAATGATTAATTAATAATTAAAATATAATTTTTACTACATTTCTATTCAATCAGAGTGCCACTGAAAACCATCTTGTGTGCCATAGGTTGCTGACCTTTGCACTCTCTATTCTGGTGTAGTCACAGTAGTGACCTACCATGGACTAAAATTACATCCATAGACAGAAGTACACAAATAAAAAACCCTTCAGAAGCCTGCCTGGCAAAGAAGAACAGAAACACAAATAAACAATATTAGACAGCAGCTAGGCATGCTAACACAATATACTAATAACAAAACAACACCTAAATTAATGAAACAACTAAAAAAACTTTTTCAAGAAAATTAAAACACATACCAAGCATAAACAACACAATGTCCACAGAAAGTTTAAATTTATGCTGCTTTTTAGGAAGTTTAAATATTGAAAGTTCAAAGTTATGAGCAGTTCTGTTACAAATGTCAACCTTCTAGTATGACAACAGGTAAGAGGTCTGGCCAGTTTGTAGCTGGCTCATGTTCAAACACTGAGATATAATTTAAAAATTTTGCACTTTCCACATTTGGTTGTTGGTAGCTTGTTACTATAGCAGTGAGTTTTTGTTTATAAATTCAAGGTGTATCAGAAAGTGATATTCAAATAAAATTTTTGAACAACAAGGAATTTCAGGTTGGTGTATAGTAAAAAGAGTCAAAAAAATCTTGAATCAACATTTCTCAGTACATTGTTGTTTGGGTAATTAAATGCAAAGGCATGAAACATCAAGCTCAAAGAAATGGTGAAACATTCACTTCCAGATAAAGCCTCAGATGACCTGTATCAAGCAAATCATCACAAAGATGATTGGAAGAAACTGGTGAAGGGATCTAATCCTATTACCAAAATGAAGTTACTAAGTGTTGTGGGATTTCTCAACATACTGTTAACACTATCTTTTGTAAAAGATTTGGATCTTCAAACAAGAAAGATCAAAATAATTTATTTTGTCTTTTTGAACACTATATACTATATACTATTACTATTTGAACACTATAAACTATATACTATTAATAGTATATAGTCAAGGTTAATGTTTATGTGTGGATCCTTTATTATGATGGACAATGACTTTTGTTAATTTCACATGGTATACTTCAATATTTAAATATGGTTTTAATACTTAGTTAATGTAATAGTTTGCATTAATCGGTGTTCTTGAGAACTTTATATAGGAGAAGGGTTCCTCATCTGGTCATCTACCTACAACCTAAAGTATCAGGCCAACCTTCAATACAATAAGTCAACCATAGTTGAACCTGTTGTCCACATTTAACATAGCAAATCTGGAATTAATTATGTATGCATAGAAGAGATTCCCATTAAATCACCCTATGCCAGTCTGATGGACTGTTTCAGCTTGGAGTTTTAAAGCAATCTCTCAAAGATTGCATGACAACTACTGCTGTTGGAATTTGACTTTGAAGTGCTGGATGAGTAATGGACCAAACTGCTGTAAAATTTTCAAAGAGTAAAAATGTGGAAATGAAGATGCCATGAGGTTTGTAGAGTTTATGGACAATATATTGAGCAAAACAAGTGTATTCACAAATGTGTATTAAAGGATAAAAGTTAGAAACAAAGGTAAGTCAAAAGATTCTTATAATTCTCTATATTTACAAAATAAGTTAAACATGATAATTATAATATTAATTTCTAAATTTTAAATTGCCTAATCATGTCAATTTTAAAATTTGCCTTTTCTTTTTTCCAAATAGAAAGTTATTCTTCATCTGTTTATTACAAAATTTAGAAATAATTTCATTTAAAATTCAATTTAATGAAGTTAGGTAGGTCAACACTCCAAAATCTTTTACCCATATTTGGGAATTTAACATTAACTATTTTCCAAAATCTATAACATCAATAAACTTAGTTGTATCTTCCCAATAATTGAGAAAAGGATATTTTTGACCATATTTAGCAGAGCCATAAAGTTGATTAAAAACCTTTAATATAAGTAAAATTTTTGTTTATCTATGTTTGTAAGATATAAAGATTTAATAGTGAGAATATGTAAATATTTTAAGTTTGTTTCTTCCAATACCATAGAGCAGGGCTTCTTAAACTTTTTATATTCACGACCCCATTTATGATTGTGAATTTTTTCGCAACCCAAAAAAATCTAAAATAAAAATATATACAAATTTGCAAAAACAATAATGGTGTACTACCACAGTTCACTCTTGTGTTACAATGGAACAGAGACAACTGAATACACCGAAAAGCGACAACACTACACTAGTTCACACTACAGTGTTGCTGAATCATTGTCTCGATTGAACCCATATCTGTGGAGATCTAACCATGGTGATAACACAATCCANTCTTAAACTTTTTATATTCACGACCCCATTTATGATTGTGAATTTTTTCGCAACCCAAAAAAATCTAAAATAAAAATATATACAAATTTGCAAAAACAATAATGGTGTACTACCACAGTTTACTCTTGTGTTACAACGGAACAGAGACAACTGAATACACCGAAAAGCGACAACACTACACTAGTTCACACTACAGTGTTGCTGAATCATTGTCTCACTCCACCAGAAGTGACACAAAGCGCAACTCACGAAACCTATGACACAAAGTGTGCCATTTTCAAACTCTCGCAAATTATTTTCAATATTTTGCATTAAAATCTCGCAACCCCAAGATTTCGCTAGGTGACCCCAAATGGGGTCATGACCCATAGTTTAAGAAGCCATGCCATAGAGCAAAGGTGGCCAACCCAAGGCCCACAGGCTATGAAGTGCCTCACAGCTACATTTGGAATGATTCACATGGTGATAGAGCAAAAAACAAAAATCAATTAAGAAAAAGAACAATACAAAATCCTTGAAATTAAAAAAAACATGACAAGTGAGAACTAATCAACATTAGCATAAATTTTGAAAATAAACAGTATTTTAATAACTTCTTTAATAATTAAAAATATAAAATAAATCAATTTAAATTAAATTTAAGTTATTCCCTATAACATCACAAACTAACATTTTTATAATGCACATGAATGAAACAATACTTGGTTGCACTGAGAGAAATGCTCTCAACCACATGGCAACACTGCTATTGAGTCAGCTGTATCAACGTTGTGTTGACTTATTGTGTGTTAATCTTTATGTATAGTTGCCAGCAGTTGAGATGTGACAGTGATCGTGTTTTATTTTTACAAGTTTGAAATTTTTTGTTAAGTGTAATTAAATTAGGATTAAGTTCTTACAAATGGCTCTCAGTAAAGCTGGAACCATCTAAACAATAGCGTGAAAATGATGTGATGATACGGACTTTCAATAACAATTGGGAAGAACAATTTCTCTTCAAACAAGGGAAGTCATCAAAACCTGTGTGTTTGATCTGTTCTGCTACAGTTGAAATGCCAAATAAATATAATTTAGAAAGATACTTCAAACAGACACATGAGAACTTCAGCAGTAAGTATCAAGCAAGATCTTCTCTGAGAACAGATTATATTTGAAAGAAGAAGGCAGAGCTTTCATTTCAAAAAAATTTTTTTGTCAAAAAGAAGGAAGAAATAAAGGGCATTATGAAAATGTTATATGAAATTTCTCTACTTTTTGCACAGAAGAAACAACCCTTTTCAGATGATGAAATAGGGAAAGCGAGCTTATCTATTTTTGCTGAAAACAGTGGCAATCCAAGTGCTAAGAAGATGGCTGAAAACATCACTCTTTCCCATAATACAGTCATGAAAAGAGTGGTAGACATGACAAATGATGTATTGAAACAAATTAAAGTTGCTGTTGCTCTTTTCAAGTACTTTTCAATTGCAATGGACAAAAGTTGTGATATCACTGATAATGCACAATTACTCATTTATGTTCAATGTATTAATGAAAATTTTGATGTTACTCAAGATCTTCTTGATCACTGCCAGCTTTCAACCATAACTACAGATTCTGACATTTTTGAAGCACTGAATGGATGCATTGAAAATGCTGAGAATGATGGACAAAGACTAAACTAGACAGAATTTGCATTGACGGAGCTATTCAATGGTGGGAAAAAGGAATGGCTGTATTTCTCTGCTTGAAAAGTATTTGAAGCATAAGTTATTTAAATAACATTGGATTATTCATCATGAAGCACCCTGTGCTAAAGAGATGAAATTCAGCCATGTCATCGATCCTGTTAAACAGTGTCAATAAAATTCAGATGCAAGTTCTCAATTGCAAGGAGTTAAGAGTGATAATTATTCAAAGAGAAAACCAACAAACACAGAGAACTCCTGCTACATGGCTCTATCTGCTGGCTTTCAAAAGGAGAGGTATTGGTGTGTTTCTTCCAGTTGAAGGATCAGGTGTTTCAGTTTTTGGAACAGAAATTGAATTACCCACAGAGTTTGATTTACTTAAAGACAAAAATTAGCTCTGCGATTTAGCTTTCCCAGTAGACATAACAAATTATCTTAATGTACTTAATACTCATTTACAAAGTAAAAATTGTTTATTTCTGACAATGTTTAACCTAATTAGTTCATTCAAGGAGAAACTAAAATTGTTTTCAAGAAAACTGTCTAACTGTCTCAGAAAAATCCTGACCACTTTTACATTGTAAAAAGTTTTCAAAATAAGTATGATAATTTGGATTTTGATTTTAATAGGTAACATTCTGCCATTACAGCACTGAGTCATTTGATTCCCATTTCGAAGACTTTGAATCTGAAAGGACTAACCTCAACTCTGTTCATCAATCCATTCACCATTTCAAACAGCGAAATAGAGAAATAGCCACCCAAAATCCAATTGAAAATTGTAGACATTAAAAAATCACTCAGGACTTATAGAAAAATTTCAGGAGTTATGTGAACAGAGACTTCCCCTGATTTGAAAACCTTCTGGAAATTTGTTCCTAAAATTGATTATCCATAAATGCATGATCTTGCCCTGCAGATCATGGGCAAGCTTTTGTGTTCATGTTCACTGGTTTGATAAGCCCTAATATAAATAACTACCTTAATTTAAGTTAGAAGATATGATTAACTTAATAACAGTAAGGGCAAAAGGCAAAAAAACAATATGTTCACCATTACAGTTCAGTCAGCACCCAGGCACAGAACAAACACATGACATTTTTAAGCTTAGTAATTATATGTAAGATCTTACTCTAAATATATATTTGTCAAGATGTATTAGCACTTTTGTAGCAGGGTTGACAATTACTTCCATATTCAAATTTAAGTTCATTTAAAAAAGTAAGGAAAAGTGAATTTATACAACCAAACTGAAAAAACTACATACATGTTGACAGCTGACAGCTCACTTCACTAAAATCTCAAATTTTCTAGTATGACATCACTATCTCTTCAAAGATATGATGTCAGAAGTCCAGCGTGTATATAAAATGGCTGTAATTTGAATCAAAAGATTCTGAGAACCATTTGTATATTCTAAATCATCTTTAAATAAATTTTTTGAATTTTAAATAATCTTTAAAATTCAAAAAATTTTTAATTTTTTTATATTTTTATCATAAAAAAGCTTTTTATAATAAAAATATGTTTCACTAGTTTTCTAGAAAAGATTCAAATCAATTTGGCCCTTTTATTAATTCATTATTTCTTTTACATTTGAAAGATTCTCTATGACATTCACTGTAGTCCCAGCTGTACAGAAAGCTGTAAGGTTCCAAAAAACAGCCCATAAAACTGTGGCTGTTTTTGGAACCTTAGAACTCTACTTGTATACTTTTTAGAACTCATGAAGTCATCTCCTTGCTGTACCTGCATGTGCCAATGGATGTTGATTGATCTTTGATAAAATCAAACACTATACCACTTTTGCTTCATGCACTGCTTGAGAGGTGTCAAATTTTATTGGTCCATTGTCTTATATTTTTGCACATCAACAGTATTGCCAGTCACAGTTACTGTTGCTTTAGTCTTGGAAGTTTTGTTTATCAAAATTACTTTGCTATTGCTCATCCTAACTTTTAATGGTACTTTTCTTGTTTTCTATTGAATATGTCTTGTAATATTTTTTCATTAATCATACATAAATTACATATAACCAATAAAAATTTATAGGCTAAATATGAAAACTCAGGAATATTAAAACACTGTTGAAAACAGAAAAGTACAGTGGTGCCTTGAATAACGGATGCTGCAAACAACAGACTTTTAGTTTGGCCATTACATGAGGCGAACAACAGACTTTCCTTACGGCAGTTATGTGAGGCAACAATGGACTTTCCATTCAGCAGTTACATGAGGCGAACAATGGACTTTCTGTGAACAAGTGCGAATAATGTTTCCACTCTTTTGCCGTTGCCAATGACAATCTGTTATTTTTATAATATATTAGTATAATTAGAATATATTATTAGTATATCTGAAGTACAGAGCTCCTGTTGGGATTCGGATTGCTCCCTTGTTTATTACGTACATCACCTCAGTGCAGGATATTTACATTTATTCAAGTGTTGTGCAAATCATGGCTTCTAAAAAAACAGAAAGGTGATTTCAATTGAAACAAAGCAAGATATCATCAGAAGGAGTGAAAGTTGACAAAAACTTCCTTGTCAAATGGAGAGAGGTTCAGGAGCTTACAAACACTCATTATCCAAACACAGTTGAGGCCAACAGGATCAATGATCTCTACAATGACATCCTTGCCCGTCATTTCCGACAGGTATTGAAGAAGAGAGAGAAACAGACCACCTTGGACATGTTTTTCAAGAAGCCAGCTGCCAAAAAACAAAGGATGGAACAAGAGTAGTTGACAAGAGGATGGAACAAGAGGAGTTGACCCTGCAAGCTCGGGTAGTCTCTCCTGAATCTGACTCCGATTAAAAAACAATAAAAAGAGACCTGCTGCAATGTATACAAAGTCTGTATCTGTATGAATGTGTAAAGAAAGTGTTCCTCCACCTCCTCCTCACAACATCTGACTACCTAGCATAATTGGTGACTGCTCCATTTTCATTTTTTTATGGTACAGTACGGTTATTTTATGCTGCGGAACAAATTATATGTTTTAACTTGTATTTCTATGGGAAAATGCATTATGTATAACGGACTTTTCACTTAACGGACGTGCAGCTGGAATGGATTAAGTACATTATACGAGGCACCACTGTATTAAGAAAAAAGTACTTTTGTTAAAGAAGTTTGTCCTGTATAATTCAATGTGTGTTATTTCAAAGATTAATATTTTAAAAAGACAATTCAATTTGACAAGTTAAAAAATTTATTTTAATAAGATTAAACATTTGATATACTTATATAAAATTTAAATAATAATTAATATTACCAAATAAATTTTGAGATTTTTTAAAATAATATTAATAATAAAATAATATAAAATAAAATAAAATGTCTTCTTTAGGAAGCTAAACTATTTATTCAAAAAAATAGTTTGGCTACCTAAAGAAGTTATTTTATTTCATTATAGTTGATTTCATTTTGTTAAAATCACAGTGCCAAGAGTTACACAATTTGAAGAAAAAAATAAAAAACACAATACAGGTAACCCCCATATAACACGGCACTTCTATAGCACAGATTCACTCAAACACGGTTCGAGAATTGGTACCATCCCCATATAACACAATACTGTTATAGCATGGATTCACTCTGACACGGTTCGAGAATTGGGTAAAACCCTCGTACAACATGAAATGTAATAAAGTTTTACATACTTATGTAATAATAGTTCACAAAAATTGTTATTTTCATGAACTATTAATACTTAAGTATGTAAATTTTCTTTTCTCGCCTTCTGTTGATACACATGGTTCTTCTCGAAACTTGTTTCAATGTTGCCATATCTCGACACTTCTGCTTCTGATGTTGCCAGATGTTTTTCCCTTATTCCATACTTGCTTTATTCTTCATAAGTGCTTAGCACCATATAAGAAAATTTATAAAAATCTTTTAACTAGAAGCAAGCAATCTAAAATTACATACTTTTTGCAAAAGGTAAAGCATGGATCTGAAGATAATGCAGAAAAATGCTCAGAGGATAAGGATAACTTGCCAAAAAGAAAATGCTCTCGGTTAATAGTGCTTTTAGTGATGACGAAGAAAACATTGTTTAATTTATATTATTATGTATCACTTAAGATAATTTTAATAAAGATATTTATCTTAATTATGAAAATATAATAGCATGCTTTTTTAATTTTTGGAACCTAACCCTCCTTTTCGTACTAGTTCTTTGTTTCGTATAACACGGATTCGCATAACACGGCAATTTTTTGGAACGTAACTACAGTGTTATACGGGGGTTACCTGTATTTGAAAGATATTTTCATTTTTTAAGTGTTATACTTTGTATCTCTAACTGCTTTTATCTTTTCTAAAAATACTAATACTTTACTATTCCTATTAGAAGCCAATCCTTAATTTTACTATTTCTTTGATAAACTATCATAATAAAGAACCCTCCCCATTATGGTATCATGCTTTGTTTTTGAGAGATCAATATTTTAATATATAATAAATAGCATATTCTAATGAAATCTGAGATTTTTTTTTGCTATGAATAACTGCCTTTTCCTTAACCATTTCTATGATGTTTTTGTCCTAGTTTAAATATACTGGAGCTATTTAATCACTATATGAACAAAATGTGCAGTAATTTTTCTACAAAAAAAAATAGAATCACAATCCAATGTTTTTACCAATTTGTGTTACAGCTTTATCTGTACACAGAATTAAAATTACAATAATAAAAAATGTTTAAAATCTATATATTTTGTGCATTTTACATAGTTTTATCACGAATAATATACAGTAATTATGGGCTTTAACAGAAGCCAATGTTTCAGTGAGCTTCTAATAAGGACAATAAAATTTATTTATCTAGAAACATAATGTATTATTTGAAGGGGAAATATTCATATTAATTACTTATCAAAATGTCTACAATCTTAATCCCTAATATACAAGGTCCGTTCAAAAAGTGTTGGACCTTTGGTCGGCAAAAATAAATTTATTGACTTTGAGGTACAAAACCCTAATCCCCTTCAAAGTAGTCTCCTTGGTAATGTATACACTTCTCCCAGCGTTCCTGCCATTGCTGGAAACGCTGCTGGAATGCATCTTTTGGAATGGCCATCAGCCGGTCCGTCGCATTCCGCACGATGTCTTCTCTCGACTAAATTCGGGTTCCTTTTAGCAGCATTTTCAGCTTGGGAAATAGCCAAAGGTCCCATGGAGCCATGTGGGGAAAGTACAGAGCATGACGAACCACAGGAGTATTGTGTTTGGCGACGAAAGCCCGAAACAGATGCGCAGAATGGGCGGATGCGTTATCACGATGGAGCTGCCAAGTTTTGATCGACCACAGATCCGGTCATTTGCGTCGCACTATATCGGAAAGACGACGAAGGACCTCCTGGTAGTACTCCTTTGTGATGGTTTGGCCTCGTGGTGCGTACTCACGACACCCCACCACACGAGAGTCGAAAAAACTGTCAACATGACCTTTGATATTGCTGCGGACCTGCCGCGCTTTTTTTGGCCTCGAGGATCGTCCCTGAAAGCCTGCTGAATCTTGCGAATGGTTTACGCTCGGGTATCGCCAAGGTTTTTGGCAAAATTTGATGTAATATCGCTGCTCACGTTGTTAGTCATTTTCCAGCTTAGTGGAATCCGACGAGAGCGCACTACATGACCTCACTCATAGGCCGATTGCCAACGACTGACGCTTCCTGCAGGCAGGAAAAAATTCAGGGCTGTGCATGACTATCCCCTCCACAACTCCACCGAAGGAGGCCTCTCGCGCATCATTGGTTTACGCGGAAAAAAAAAAGGCCCGATACTTTTTGTACAGACCTTGTATGTTTAAAAAATTTTCATAATGAAATTAGATATCAAAACAACTTTTGCAAAATATGCAGTTATTGAATAAAGTTTCAATCCATCATGGTATAAAATAATTATACAGATTAATTGCATATACAATTATATCAGAAAAAAAATCATCTTACAAATGTTTAAAACCAAAGATGGAAAAAAATATCTAAATATAAACACATTTCTCTGATTAATTATTATTTTAAATATAATACAGTTTAATGATATCTTGATGAACACAAAAAAGTAGTTTAAAATGTTATCAATCAAAATAACTATTGTACTACTGACTGCCATCTACAATATTGGGAAATAAATTTTAGTTAATAAATTATTTCAATGATATGATATACGTCTCAAAAATTTTAGAATTTCCTTTTATTACAACGGAAGCTTTAATTATCAAAACTATTTTATGAAAATATGTAAAAAAATAAAAGAATTCAAAAATTGAAAGTAAAAGAACATATCATTCACATACATGATTAAATGTGTGATTATAGATATCAATGTCACCTGTACATTTGATATATTTAACATGTTATTTAAATTATTTGAGTTTATCTTTTTATTTGGATTGCTAAATATTTCAAATATCAAGTTAATTATAATTAATAATCTAATATTTCACACATAAATGTCTCAAAAAGTTTTATAAAATACTAATTTATCCATTTAATAAATATTAAATGTTCAACTATGAGAACTATTAATGCAACTTAATATAAAATTTAAAAAAATATATCATTTCAAAAAATTGAAAATTTTATCCTAGTGATAATAGCCATTATTATCTAGATAAAATTAAAATAATACATATAGTGTTTAATTTTCATAATAAGATATAGAACAATTAAGGATTAGTTCCAGACGTCATTATGAAAAATCTAATAATACTACAGTTTGAAGTAAAATAAAAATTTAAAACGAAACATTAATTTTTTATTTTATATGAAGTCCAAAATCTAAACGAATATTCTTTTTGAAAGTTTTCTTTACAGAAATCAAATTCCTTTTTAATTGAGTATATTATATTAAATATATGATATACTTCATTCTGAAATTCCACAGACAAATGTTGAATGCACTCTATGACATCAATATTTAAATTTAAAATATCCAATCCATAAAAATAAGTATATTTTAAAATACAAAATGTCTTTTAAATATTGCAATGTTGTTATAAAATATATTAAGCATACATTGAGCCCTCATAATTTTTCTCTCCATACAAAAAAGAAAAAACTGCCCCTTGTTTCCAGGTTGTTGTTGGACTACCAGATACAATCTGTGGAATTTCAGAATAATGCATTTTTTAAATACAAATGTTAAACCTGAAGCAGGTTTACGAATAAATCAAAAATTATAGCTTCAATTAAAAAATAATAAGTTACAAATTATAAATTTTACTTACCTCTGCTAGCTTCAAGGGCACAAATTCTCCAAGTACTTCTTTTATAAAAGCTTGACGAGTAATTATTCCATTAAGATTAGAGGCACGATAAAATGCATCACGAAGCCGTTTTAGTTCTGCATCAGAAACTAAAATAATAATTAACTTTCATAAATATTTTTTGTTCCTTCATGTAGACATTTTTAAAATCTAATTTTAACTTTACAATACCATTTGTACAGTATATGTGAAGAAGGCATTTATGATCTATGATATATCATATGATTACTAGAAATTCTATTAATATTTTAACAGATACTGTTAGCATTAAATTGCTTAAAAATGTGAATTACTAATAATAATCATTCAATAATTTAATTGAATTTAATATTTTTTCATTTTGTTTAACAAAATAAAATTCTCTCTCTCTCTCCTTTTAATCAGTTATATTTTTAACAAGATTTTAATAAGTAGACAATAATGTTTTATTAATGTTTCTATCTAATTTTATTAAATAGTATATGTAGCAATAACATACTATATAATAAAATTTTTAGCAACGTATGTGTACTATGAAGAATTGTTTTGAATATAGATCTATACATCATTATATAATTACTACTACTTTTAAATTAAATCAAAAATGGATTAATCAAATAGCACTAAAACTATTTTGAGCCTTGAATATCTTCTATTTCTCAAAACATATTTTTCTTAATAAACATTGTCTAGAAAGTACTAGACAATATTCATTAAGATGGTACTAGAAAGTACTAGACAATGTAGATGGTACTAGAAAGAAATGTGTCAATTCCTTTCTAGTACCATCTTAATGAATATTAAGATCCATATGAACACACATTACTCTTGTTTTAGTTAAACAGCAAAAAATTTCATTTAATATAATTCAAATACATACAAATAAATATTTTTCCTTTTCATCAATTTTTATAAATTACTAGCAGAGAAACTCAGAATTGTCTAGAAATGTATTATATCCTTGAAACAAAAAGTATCAAAGAAGACATGAAAAATAATTTACTTAAAAACAGATTCATACATGTGTTTTAATTGTAAAACCAGACACAAAGACACAAATTGTTTTCACTTCCTGCTCTTGAAAACATACATAATGTTGACTATGGAAAATACAAGAAATATACAGGTTAAAGTTAGCAACTCTAAGAGACTGTCTTTTGTGCTTTGTAAATTGGCATTGCAAACATGAAACACACTGAAATTGAATAAGTATGAATTCAAAAGACATAGGATCCATAGGAATGGTGGATAATTGAAAGATGAATACTGTACAGCATTTCCTTTAGCATAGTCTGTCAAGTACACCAATTAAAATTGAATCACTTTTGCTTTTGTCATTGAACTGTACCAATTAAAAATAGTCATTATTTTAATTTTTTTTTAATTTCACAGGTCTGCAAAAAAATTTTGCTGAATTATATGTTTTAAAGATTGCAGATTCTAAAAATAACTTCCGTTACATCCCATCATGTAAAGGCTTTTTGCAAAATAAAAACAAATTTTTGATAAAAACTCTTATTTATTACAATGAACTAAATATATTATATTTTCAACTAATCAACAAATTGTTTCTGATATTTATACACGATTTTAGGTCTACTCTTTTTTCTTATGAAACCTTTTCTTCTTTTTGATGTTTCTCCAAACTCGTTTCCGATTTCCTTCTCTGGTTTCTCGATTGAGCATCCAACAGTAGTCAGCTAACATTTTGACATCCCATTTTCCTTGGTAACGTCTCTCGATATCACGGACATTCTGTTGAAATCTTTCACCCTGTTCTTCACTGTAGGCTCCCAAGTTTTCGGAAAAATAGTCAATATGGGAGTGTAAAAAATGAACTTTTAAGCTCATCTTGCATCCTTGAGCTTCATACGCTACTACCAGCATGCGTTGTACAATGGTTTTGTAGTCAGGGTCCTTAGTATTCCCCAAAAACTTATGCATTATATTCTTGAAAGAGTCCCATGCTTCTTTTTCCTTTTCTCCTATTGTTTCCAAAAATCTGCTTTTTTTGGTATTTTTTTCGTTTTTACCAAGTTGAAATCTAAGAAAATGTATAAAAACCCTATGCAGTTTTTTACTTGCAGACCTGTGTTTTTTTAAGTATTTTGATTTCCTTCTATATTTTTGCATTCATGAAATGATGATGATTTACTTTAATCAGAAAAAAATTCATGTAATTATCTGTAAAATTTCTGTAATATTCAATATTTGAATTTAATTTCAAAGTGATTGTGCTCATTAAAACAAAATTTGTATGAATTGCTTTCTTAAAAGCTGAATTCTTATTAGTTTCTGAACCACCAAGATTTTGAGGCTAGTATAACCTCAGATATGAATTCACAATCTCTAAAAGCTCAAGTCTCATTGTTTTCCAGAAAGCATTGCTATGATTATCAGTTTTTTGCAAATGGATTTCAACTGGTAATCAGCCAACAAATTCAGATTTCCAAGCAAACAAACTGAAAATTCAAATTGAAAGTCCTCTTAGGTACATTTTTATGTTATTTATAATTTTCTATTAAATAATTCATCTTTTCAAAATGTCACTCATTATCTCATTAATCAAACTGATAGAAGGATCTACTGTATATAAAAAAATAAAGTTTATTCAACAAATACAGGCATTGAATTCTTTCTTGATGAGAAAATAATCACTGAAAAGTTTCATTACATATGTTCAGACCATTTCCAAATACATAAAGAATAAACAAACAATAATAATTCTTTTTATGTTAGCTATAAAAAAATATTTTTCAAACTATTTTGATTATATATTAAAGACCACATTTGGCATTCTGTCAATATTTTAAATGATATAGTTACATGCTGTAAAATCTGTTATTAAATCATAAACCAAAAATTATTTAGCAATTACTGTATTTCACATTAATATTAATAATACATTCATTCCTTATTACACGAACACTGACTTTATAAACTATAAACATTTATATCTACTTTTCATTATACAAACAATATTTCACAATTACAGATAATATTTTTCATACAATATGTATTGACCATAACACAGATATACAGTGCAAAAGAATGCAATGTATCTGTTGTACTCTTAACAAATAGTATTCCAACAATCTGATAAGAGAGCAAACACGATAATTTAAAACTTATTTTATTTATTTGCTTTAATATATGGACATTTTGGATAATAGGTCAGCTAATGAAATTTGATATTCCTAACAGATTGAAAACTACAGTATGCTACAATAGAACTTACAGAATGAATCATATTTTTTTCAACAACAATATTCTATTTAGACTGTTTATGTTACAATGAGGATTTTTGAAAATAAGGCATCAAAAAAGTGAATTAGTCAACCTAGATTCAAGATGTTTATCAAATTAAAAACTTTTATATAATTTATTTTAATCAATATTAAGAGAAATCTTTTATCTAACACTACATGAAGAATATAAACCATACTAATAAGTAAAAGCATTACATAGCATCACTATCACTACAGTATTAATAATAATACTGTATATTCTATTACATTATTAGCATTAATTAATTAATTTAATGGTAAAAAACATTTAGCTACTGCTAAAAAACATTGTAATAAAATTATTATTTGTTTTTGTAATTAAAGTTTCTCTTATTAATAGTTTGGATATCATCCAGGGCTGTGGAGTCGGAGTCGGAGTCGTGGAGTTTTGGTGTTTTAGCCGGAGTCAGAGTCAGTAGATTTTTATGCGACTCCACAGCCCTGATATCATCAAATCATACAATATGAATTTTAAAAGAAAAATCTATTTTTTTGAATTATTCAACAAACCAAAATACAATTTCAAATAATCATTTTATTTTTCATACAATAACCATATAAAATTTGTATATTAATAAAACCTAAATAAAATTATTTAAAAGAAATACTACATATTATTAACATTAAAAACATACATTTTATTTTTTTATGCTCATAAAAAATATGGTCATGAATTTGACAAGGACAAATCACAAAAAGTAGAAACTGAATCAACCATCATAACAACAATGATAAAGAGAAACAGAAAAGAAGGAGTGAGAAACAGCCTTGAATTATTTATAGTACATATTATTTTCTGTAAATTGTTCAAAAAGTTTAGAAATTAAAATGTTCACTACAGTATGAAACTATTCTATCTCTAAAATATGATGATTTTTGGAATGAAAATATTAATATATTTTATATATATACAAGAATCCTTATTAATTTGAACTCAGATAGTTCAAAACTGTACATTTAGCCTGGTTAGAAATATAGAGATTTACATGTTAAGGAATTCAGTTTGTTCAAAATATGGCTACTTCAAAATCTGAAGTGAAAATTCTGTCCAAACTGTAATATGCATATGTTAACTCATTCATTTAGATTGAAGTGTCTCCATACCATAAGAGAACAATAGACAAAGCACAACTCTAATCTGGTCAACATGGCTTTGTTTTTATAGTAATGCATTTTTGGGTGTCACTTTACTCATGGAATACCCTTTTTTCTCATATCTCATAAAATATGGCTGGACAAGATTGGGCTACAAGAAACAAATTGAGATATTTGTAGAGCTCTAGGCTACTACATTTGGGCAACTTACTACTTTTTGGGCCACATTAAAAATAATTTGGATTACTTTTTATAAAAACCTATCTGGCAACCAGTGAAGTTTCACCAGATACATGCTGTTTACCTGCAGTTTATTTATACTATTATTATTAATTATTAATTAACAAAAATAGCATTCTTTATAAGTAGCTATATTCTGCTTGTTACATCAGTTTCATGGCAATTGGCATACTGTACAGAAATATGTAAATCTTAATAATTCAAAACTTGATAATTTGAAGTTGCAATTATTTCATCCCTTGAATTTCAAAGTAATGAGGATTTCCTGTATATGTATGGTGCTATCAAAAAGTTCCAGAACATCCTCAATTGTTTAAAAAATACATCTGCAGTTGTCACTGCAGCATCTGTTATCATGCAGTTCTTATTCAGGATCATTAGAACAATGAATCTTGATATTTGCAAATCCATCATTGACTATAGAAAAAGCCAAAAATCTTTCAATAAAGCAAATGAAATTTTATGTTAATATTTTTTGTATACAGGGTATCATTCTTAAATTTTTGTTAAAAGCTTTTCCACTATTAATGCAGCAAGTTTCTAAAAGGTGCTCTATTCCCTGTATAGAGAAAAAATCAAAATATCCAGATCTCACTGATGGAGTGGTGCTCTTGCATGATAATGAATGACTTTATATAGTACAGTACAATCTGTAGAAGATCTATGGCAAAAGCCAACAGATGATTGGAAAGTGTTGTTTCATCCTCCCTATACTGTATCTCTAATCTCTCACCATATGATTTTCACATTTGTCCCAATGAAGAAACACTTAGGATACAGGTTAAGACCTGTTGTCCTAAATGAATTTCCATCCCTCACACAGGCAGTGACACAATTGATTCAACAGCAGTAATGTGAATTCTATAATAAAAAAGGGGGGTATCAGGAGCCTGCTGTCTCAATAGGACAATTGTCTAAACAGCAGTAGGGAGTACTTTTAGCTTCAATATAAATATAGTAGAATATTAAGATGTTCTGGGCATTTTGACTGTACCATTTATATTCTAACATATAATTATATAATACATACAATTAATTTAATAATTATAGAACACTATATTAATAAATATTAAAACACGATAAAAACTTAAAAGATTAACTTAAACTTAAGTTAATCTTTCCTGTCCCAATATTGTTTAATATGCTTTTTAGTAGACTAAAAAGCATATTAAAAACTTAAAAAACCTAAAATTAAAGATAAAAAATATCTAATAAAGACATTTTTTTACTTTGTTTTTATACTTTCTTTACCATAACATTGATTAAAATAACAAATTCAAACCACATACAACACCTTATTTTGCCAATTAAAACATTTAATAATCACAAATGTTTTTGGCTTCTTCTACAAGCCATCCTCAAGTGTTATCATTCTACCATTCTATCATTATCTAACATTCTATCATTAGAATACAACATTCTAACAGAATTTTGAATATAGTAAATTTAAATATGAATAAAAAAACATAAAACAATTTTAAAAAGGTGAATGTTACACAAAATCAAATTAAATTAATAATAAAAGATGAAACATAAAATATAATTACGATAAATGTGTTAATATATAACAAAGAGCCAAAATTGAAAATGTAATGTTACTTCTTTGACCAAAAGGCAATCTATAAACTATCATGTTTTAGTTTTTTCTTCACAATGTATTTCCATGCTGATGGTAATCCTTCTGCATTCCTAGCATTCAGACACCTATTCATTATCCTGCTTCTGACTTATACTGTATTTCTAACTTTTCTGTACTCATCAGCTAATGATGATGAATGCACTGGTTTTATGATGTCAGCCTCCTCCCACTTTACAACTGAACCTTCCACTTGGGTCATGGTGGACAACACAGTCCTTTTTTGATGTATTTATGCTCTTTAAAGCATATTTTGAGATTTATTTTTTCTGACTCCAAAGTATTCTTTTTTGACCCCCAACTGTTTGTTTACATACAAAATTATATAGACTCCTGCTTTTGCTTCTTTTTTTCTTCTTTAATAAATTCAAGTTATCTATAAATTTTGAAACATTTTTATATCAACATGTAGCATTATTTTTTATGCAAATCCATCATAAAATAATGTAAGTTAATCATATATTAAACTGATCATATTACAAAGGCCCTCTATATTTTCTTTCTTCTCATTTTGCAATATACAATATTTTTAAAATGTTCTGTATACTATTTAATATAAATTAACTAATACATTTTAATCTATTTACTCTTATTTCCATAAACTTTACATTGTACTTCCATTCTTTCCAATTCAATTATTTTCATAAAATTTGAAATAAATATGTTATTTTATTCAACATTAAAATTATAAAATAAAAATAAAAAAAAGAGATAATAAATTCTTATTATTCAAATTAAGATTATAAAGTAAGAAACACTTATATAATGAATATATTATAGATAATCAGCTATAAGAGATGCAAATTTATAGACTTTTTTATTCCCAATAAAATAGTAAACTTTCAAAATGTTATTGGTTTCCCAGTAAATTACTGGTAAGTTTTAAATTTTAATTCCAATTGTAAAAATTAACATACTAGTGATTATTTAATTGATGATGTGGACAACTAAACAATCTTTAGTGCTTCTTGATCAATTGAATTCCCTTTTATCTATTTTGAAAAGCAAAAGAAACTTTTGCTTTTCAAAATAGATTTTGAAAAGCAAAAGAAACTTTTGCTTTTCAAAACAGACCAAAAATAGAATGTATTGTAATATTTTAGTTGCCATAAGTAAAAAGGGACAAGTGCAAATGCTCACATTCAAATAAATGTGTTGAATTTTGCCAACTAAAATCGTTATTGAACAATAGGTGTATGGGTTAAGAAACTTGTTTGTTTAGTTATGGCAATGCAACACTTGGGCAATCTGCCTAAAGGGATTACCTTCAGGAGGTCTGTTTAAGGGAAACTGGCCTCTATTTAGGCATTACCGACATGGAGAAAACCTTGAAAACTCCAGGTGGCCAGCCTGTCTGAGCGAGACACGAACCCACGACCAAACTCCCAGTGTTCAGGGAACGAAGACCACTTGGCCACTGGTGGACCTGGGTTAAGAAACAAATCTGCAAATTGTCTAGCATGATGCTGTAATATAATACTTTTAAAATTATAAAGAACAGTAAAGTAATAATTTAATAGATAAATCTCTACCTAATTTGGGATCAGGTAAGACCATTCAATACGCCAATAACTTTACAACTGCTTATGTGAACCATTAGGCCAGGTCAAGAGACAATGAAATATCATAATATCCCACCCATAGTACCAGCCACAGCAATATGTTAATGCAGCCATAGCTCCCTTGATCAAACGGGCATTCTTACTACCATTGACACAACATCTTATCAATACTGAACTGGAGGCCATCTGCACAGTGGTATACACAGCGGGATTTAGTTCTTCCAAGTACATCCATGTCAAAAACAGCGTTATACAGTCTCTCTTCCCTACCACCACATTGCACAGACCGAAGGATTGGACAATGCTCCGTCCCTCACTCCCATACTGTAGATGCTTCACGGCCCAGATCTGCCAGATCTTTAGGCAAAATGGTTTTCGTTTATCTATTGCCCCACGACCATGTCTGTGACAAATCTTGTGTAATGATAGAGATGCTACTTCCACCCTGGAAAAATCTGGTATATACTCAGTTCCCCTGCAGAATCCAATATCAGGACTATGCGCCTATTATATAGGAGTGACTACCAGAATGCTGGCTGCTCACATATCTGAACACCAACGTTCAGTGGCACTTGGCAACTGTGACACTGAACTTTCCAAATTGGTGGTACAACATCACCACATAGCACTTTGGAATCGGGTGGTAATACTCAAACGCTGTGATGAAGGGAGCTTGCTATATATTTGGGAGGCCCTCCTCACAAAACTGCTCTCCCCAATGCAACTCCTCTACCCTTGACTTACTGGACATCTGGATTAATTTATACAGGTGTTTAAAAAATCAACAATAATTCTACATGCATTTCCCACACCTCCTATGTGGTCGGCCTCTTTACGTGCGTCTTTTTATATGTTACGTGCATTTTATGTATTTTAAATTACATCCCACAATTTTATATTTAAATTTTAATGTAAACTTGCACTTATGGCTCTATTCTGATCGACTTCTATGCTGTCTTTGTTAAGGCGCATGCGTGCCAATTTTATACATGTTTACAAAATGTTTTTAATTTAAAGTCTAAAATTTACTTGTCCTTAATAGCCATTCTAATTGGCTCTTATGTTATGCATGTTAAGGTGCACATGCACCAATTTTATGCATTTACAAAAACGGTTTTTAATTTCAATGTTCTTAATTAATAGCCATTCCAATCGGGGTTTATTTATTTTAAGATGCATGCGCGCCAATTTTAAATGTTTTTAATTCTAAAATTTAAATCTTATTTACTTTAATAGTTATGTTCCAAAAATGAAATATCATAATAAGGAAGATTATTTTTGTCAATAAAATGATTGTGACAAAGTGCACATTCTCAAGTTGCAGTCTTTTATGTATTAAAAGTGAAATCCAGATTTTTAAAGGAGTCTAATGGATTACCTATGTTGTAACCATATCTTTTCCATGTGTAATGAATCATATTCTTAAACTGTGGTTATCAAATTAGTTATAAACACATAAATGCATTCTCATGATAAATTTTCAGTCATTTAGATTTAGTAGTTCACTGTTGTCATGGTTTGATATAATCTCCTGTTCAATCTTCCAAATTTACTTGTTTTAAATTATTGACATTTTTCCTGGCTTAGCAGGTCATGCAAACAATTGTGAAGTTAGTGGCTTATGGAATCATCTTCCTTGTCCCCAATTTGGGTAAGGATGATATTTCAAGCCCCCACTCAACATTCACCTGAGAGGGTTGTACAAGAAATAAGAGATCATGGTAAACTATTGTAGAGCATCGATTATCCAAAACATTTCAGGACTAGGGTTGTTCAGATAACTGATCATTTACGAAATAATATATTAAACACAAAAATGTACTGTATATAATTTGTATAACACATCTTACAAATACACACCTTACATAATGTAGTACAATAAACTAGGCCTACAGTTTAGGTTGAGAGTTTAGCTAGTGCTATGGCATTGCTAGTGCTGCAACACCACAGCACTAACAGAAATTTGAATTTGCTGACTGGAATGCTTTCAGTTAACTGATGTTTCAGTTGATTGGTATTCAGATAATCAATGCTCTAGTGTAGTACAGAATTCAAATGTTAGAAAAATTAAACAGCAGTGAAAATAGAATGCACACTAAAAATATGGATTAATGAGAAAGTACTATCAAAATCTTAGTTGATATTATCAACAAGATACATTATGATAATCTTTCTGCAACGTAGAAGTGGCTAGAAAAGACCAGATTTAAATAGATTTTTAATTTAACAGTTAACTTTATAGTAATAGTTATGTTAAATTTTTGTAATAATAATTTCATAACATCTAAACAATTGGATAATAGTATGCACATGTCTTCTTAGAATATTCATTTGAAATATTTTTATTTTATTTTTTCAAAAAATGTCCTGTTTGTCTGAATATTCTGTGTTGTTCAACATGCTTAATTTTAATATTATACCTTTGATGAAAAATAAACACTGAAGTATCATACTTAGATCAATTTATAATCCGGTTAAAGGATTCGAATTAAAGCAGATAGTTTATTTTAAATTCTGTGATTTAATAGTAAATATTTATATTTACTTGCATAATTGCATTTTTTAATATACTTTTATTAGCTTTAAATTATAGTTTTCGCAATATTTATTTAATGAATATTTTCCTGTTTAAAAATATGCTTAAATTTTTTATTAGTACAAACATTAATAGTAAATTTGAAACATAAAATTCAAAACTTAAATTTTATTAAGTTTTTACAAATCACTTTAATAAAAAATGAAAAGTTGATTTTAGTTTATATTATGGTTATAATATAGAAAACAATAACTGAATTATTCAACAGATAATGTATTTGATTACAATTACAAGATTGCAGATAAAAATCACAAAGGTAATATTTAGGATAAATATGAAATAAAAAATATTTAGAATACTGAAAACTTTAATATAAATGAGAAGTTTAAATTTAAAAAAAACATTGTAAATTAAAGCAACAATTTGTATTGGCAATTAAAAGTAATATTTTTGTAGATAATCATTTTAAATTTTCTCTCCTTTATTAACAAATTAATATGTTATCATTCATCAACAAAGAAATATGATTAATAATCTGATCTAACCTGATTAATAATAACAGAATTCTATCATCATTTTTCTTAGTTCTCACAATTTTATCTGTAATATAATTGCAACAATTGCATTTTTAATGTAGATATATTTATATATTTTTGTTCTTAATGTAAATGTTTATTAAGTATGCTATCCATCTTCACTTATTTAATTTTTAGAATTTATTATTCTACCTATAATGATTTTTTGTTATAATCAAAGACTTATCAAATCTTTTTTATTAACCGAAAACATGCAAAATTTATAATTTCAATAAGAAATAGATTTCATTATTTAGTTCTGATATTCTGTTAAATTCCAGTTATTTTTTTTATAAGAAGCTAGTCAGTAGACATATCGATTTCACTAGTCTTAATTTTATAAATGTTTATGCAAACTGTATACAACTACTGCTCTGAAATATGCCAGTACTTATACATTTCATTTATATATGTTAAAAAGTGCTATTTACAAGTATATATATTATAACAGCTTTTCTTATAATTGTGTTATAATTAAACATTATAATCAACGAATAAGTAGCAGATTCTATTATTATCCATGTATACTAAAAATGAACATTGATATCTAACAGATTGTACATACTTAACTTTTAATATACTGAATGTCCTAATTAGTAAAATTATGTTCCTGATGTGAGGATCCGAATTCGGACTTTTCGTGTGTTTATATCATTTCACATTGTAATCATGACAGTCGTCACCAGTTCCTCGATCGGACCACTCACGTTATCCCTGTGCCTCGCCTTTGGATACCTCCTCGCCTAATAACTGTGAAAATAAGAACTGTCTTCTGTCTTCTGAGTCCAGAACTGTCTTCTTTTGTGATTTCATACAAGGTAATTATCGCCACGCGAACTTCTGTAAACTCTCTCTGTCGAATCGGATCATATCTTAATATCTAATACTTATCAAATCGAGAAATGTATTTAACAGCAGCCCTAATGTATAGCCTATCATTAACCATTAAACAATTGTTATGTTAAAGAGTCTATGAGTAGGTCACTTCCGGTGCGTTGTCTCTCCTTCTATCTTGACTCCGTTCGCTCACACATGCGACCGCTCACACCCGAACGAAACAGTTTCTGTGTCTAGCCGTGAAGACACAGTGGTGTCAGTCCTGACGAAACCTGTCATTGCGATCTTCGCTGACGTGATGTCCACCCTTTGGTCACGTGGTGCCGAAGTATAGGGAGGCCCTTCGGCATTGTCACACTATTATTTGTAAATATCTTTTAATACAACAATATCAACACTTCTTGCATAATAATTTACATTGCAGAAGAAAGTAAATTCAGAAAAATATTATCAGGAAAATATAAAAATTTTAAATTGAATATTTTAAGAAAATATGACTTTTTTGTAAAATCCCTATTGTTTAAGGAAACTGAAATGATATGGAGGAAAGATGATTCCTTTATTCATAATTGATAGATTTATGCAAATGTTTCTTATACACCAAATAATCATGCAATATTATGGGATTATGCAATCAAGTTTTAAAAAACTTATTCAATAATTAAAATGAAACATTAATTTTTTAACAATGATTATTTTTATCACTCGCAAGTAAATAATTAACATATTAAAACAATTTTATCAATTTTTTAAAAAAGAAAAGAAATATAGTTATAGTAGATAAGATAATTTATTTTTGCTTTTGATAAATTTACTAAACTACATAAATTATGTAAAGAATAGATAGATAGATAAAAAAATTATATTTTATAAATTTGAAAGAAAGTTAATATAATACTAATTAGCAGTGGCATGCCGTGACATTTGATGATAGGGAAGCTGTGTTTGTGTAAGAAGCCAACATCCAGGGGCAAACAGTTAATTGCGCGTCAGTGATGGTCTAGGGTCCATTCGTATTGTTTATTCGATAAGCCAGTAAAAAACATAGACTTCTCTAAATGCATTTTTAATATCACAATTACATTCCAAATCACTAGCCACGATATAAGGGCTACAATTAAAAATAAAATAATAAAAACTTACTTGGTGAAATAAAATGTGTGGTGGATGTACCGATACATACCTGGTACAAAATATTATTCAATTGTACGAATATACTTTTAAAGAAAATTATAATTAAATATAGCTTTGTAAAGAAACGTATATAAAAATATAAAATATTCTTCACTTCTTAAATATTAAAACAATGCACTTAGTCAAATAGCTCCCTACGAATGGCTAATGGATAGAATCAAAGACAATTGCAAAGTGTGCATACACAAGGAATGCCAAATCCCCAGGGTGCCAATACTGGTCAATGTCAAATACCTCTTTCGTCACATCACTAGTATATCTCAAAGGACACGATAGAGCTGTTGTAGATTTTAAATGTTTCTCACTATAGCTGTAAAAATCTAAATATGTTAAACTTAAAAGTCATTTGTTTTCCAACTAATTTGTTTTAGGACCAAGTATCCTCAGAAATTTCCAAAATTTACAACTTTTTGGTCACTCTCATTGAACTGGAAAAATTTCTGTCTTTATTACATTAATAATACGAAGAAATCAGTCTCCACTGTACTCAGCTAGAGATGGTTCGGTTGAGCTTTTGTTTAAGTAAAATTTCGGCTCTTTCATCAGGGTTTTGTTTATGTCCCTAATTCCCTAATCGCTTAATTATTTAACTACTTCTTAAGTAGAAATAAGTCAAAACCAGTTACTTTGTACTCAAATATTTGTAGTCTCAGGAAAAAAGTGGAAAGACAAATTTTTATGACAACGCATACATAAATCGTAAATTTAAGGAAAATAAATTCTACAGCTTTTTCTGTACCTCGTGCATCTCTTCATTCATTAAATTTAGTTGTAAATGATGCTGTCAAAGTAACAGTAATTAATTTTTTAACATTATACAAGAATTGTACATGTTTTCTTCTACATCCCCTTAAAGATGGGACATACGAAATTGTAATATCACTGGTTTAACATTGAAATCCGTGAGTAATATAAAATCGGAGAGCGGAATAAAAATATCAAATATTTTAATGGATTTTTTTTAACTCCTGTCAACTATACAGAACTATCGTAAAAACATACCAGTAAATTCTTATCAGTTGGGTTAAGTTATAAATCTATTCGCGATTCACGTAATCGAGCGAGGGCGGCCAAATATCTAGCGGGCAGGCAGCTAACAGCCCAGAACTGGTCCTGGAGGGAATTGGATGCAGTATACGTGTAGCATCCACCCAAAGTCCTAGGCTTCCACCAACTAAACCGGGTGAGGTTGGTGCTCTGTAAAGCACGTGCGCGAATCTGGCTTTTTGGATGCTGATGATACAACACTTCCACTCCGCCACTAATATTCGAATATACAATAGCGATCTTATCTTTTTTCACGCATAGTATAGAAATTTGTAATAAGATACATAATGCGGTTATAATAAAATATTGTGCAATTATTTTCATATAATTAAAATTAATATGTATTTATTTTTTAGAAAATANAATATATTATAGATAATCAGCTATAAGAGATGCAAATTTATAGACTTTTTTATTCCCAATAAAATAGTAAACTTTCAAAATGTTATTGGTTTCCCAGTAAATTACTGGTAAGTTTTAAATTTTAATTCCAATTGTAAAAATTAACATACTAGTGATTATTTAATTGATGATGTGGACAACTAAACAATCTTTAGTGCTTCTTGATCAATTGAATTCCCTTTTATCTATTTTGAAAAGCAAAAGAAACTTTTGCTTTTCAAAATAGATTTTGAAAAGCAAAAGAAACTTTTGCTTTTCAAAACAGACCAAAAATAGAATGTATTGTAATATTTTAGTTGCCATAAGTAAAAAGGGACAAGTGCAAATGCTCACATTCAAATAAATGTGTTGAATTTTGCCAACTAAAATCGTTATTGAACAATAGGTGTATGGGTTAAGAAACTTGTTTGTTTAGTTATGGCAATGCAACACTTGGGCAATCTGCCTAAAGGGATTACCTTCAGGAGGTCTGTTTAAGGGAAACTGGCCTCTATTTAGGCATTACCGACATGGAGAAAACCTTGAAAACTCCAGGTGGCCAGCCTGTCTGAGCGAGACACGAACCCACGACCAAACTCCCAGTGTTCAGGGAACGAAGACCACTTGGCCACTGGTGGACCTGGGTTAAGAAACAAATCTGCAAATTGTCTAGCATGATGCTGTAATATAATACTTTTAAAATTATAAAGAACAGTAAAGTAATAATTTAATAGATAAATCTCTACCTAATTTGGGATCAGGTAAGACCATTCAATACGCCAATAACTTTACAACTGCTTATGTGAACCATTAGGCCAGGTCAAGAGACAATGAAATATCATAATATCCCACCCATAGTACCAGCCACAGCAATATGTTAATGCAGCCATAGCTCCCTTGATCAAACGGGCATTCTTACTACCATTGACACAACATCTTATCAATACTGAACTGGAGGCCATCTGCACAGTGGTATACACAGCGGGATTTAGTTCTTCCAAGTACATCCATGTCAAAAACAGCGTTATACAGTCTCTCTTCCCTACCACCACATTGCACAGACCGAAGGATTGGACAATGCTCCGTCCCTCACTCCCATACTGTAGATGCTTCACGGCCCAGATCTGCCAGATCTTTAGGCAAAATGGTTTTCGTTTATCTATTGCCCCACGACCATGTCTGTGACAAATCTTGTGTAATGATAGAGATGCTACTTCCACCCTGGAAAAATCTGGTATATACTCAGTTCCCCTGCAGAATCCAATATCAGGACTATGCGCCTATTATATAGGAGTGACTACCAGAATGCTGGCTGCTCACATATCTGAACACCAACGTTCAGTGGCACTTGGCAACTGTGACACTGAACTTTCCAAATTGGTGGTACAACATCACCACATAGCACTTTGGAATCGGGTGGTAATACTCAAACGCTGTGATGAAGGGAGCTTGCTATATATTTGGGAGGCCCTCCTCACAAAACTGCTCTCCCCAATGCAACTCCTCTACCCTTGACTTACTGGACATCTGGATTAATTTATACAGGTGTTTAAAAAATCAACAATAATTCTACATGCATTTCCCACACCTCCTATGTGGTCGGCCTCTTTACGTGCGTCTTTTTATATGTTACGTGCATTTTATGTATTTTAAATTACATCCCACAATTTTATATTTAAATTTTAATGTAAACTTGCACTTATGGCTCTATTCTGATCGACTTCTATGCTGTCTTTGTTAAGGCGCATGCGTGCCAATTTTATACATGTTTACAAAATGTTTTTAATTTAAAGTCTAAAATTTACTTGTCCTTAATAGCCATTCTAATTGGCTCTTATGTTATGCATGTTAAGGTGCACATGCACCAATTTTATGCATTTACAAAAACGGTTTTTAATTTCAATGTTCTTAATTAATAGCCATTCCAATCGGGGTTTATTTATTTTAAGATGCATGCGCGCCAATTTTAAATGTTTTTAATTCTAAAATTTAAATCTTATTTACTTTAATAGTTATGTTCCAAAAATGAAATATCATAATAAGGAAGATTATTTTTGTCAATAAAATGATTGTGACAAAGTGCACATTCTCAAGTTGCAGTCTTTTATGTATTAAAAGTGAAATCCAGATTTTTAAAGGAGTCTAATGGATTACCTATGTTGTAACCATATCTTTTCCATGTGTAATGAATCATATTCTTAAACTGTGGTTATCAAATTAGTTATAAACACATAAATGCATTCTCATGATAAATTTTCAGTCATTTAGATTTAGTAGTTCACTGTTGTCATGGTTTGATATAATCTCCTGTTCAATCTTCCAAATTTACTTGTTTTAAATTATTGACATTTTTCCTGGCTTAGCAGGTCATGCAAACAATTGTGAAGTTAGTGGCTTATGGAATCATCTTCCTTGTCCCCAATTTGGGTAAGGATGATATTTCAAGCCCCCACTCAACATTCACCTGAGAGGGTTGTACAAGAAATAAGAGATCATGGTAAACTATTGTAGAGCATCGATTATCCAAAACATTTCAGGACTAGGGTTGTTCAGATAACTGATCATTTACGAAATAATATATTAAACACAAAAATGTACTGTATATAATTTGTATAACACATCTTACAAATACACACCTTACATAATGTAGTACAATAAACTAGGCCTACAGTTTAGGTTGAGAGTTTAGCTAGTGCTATGGCATTGCTAGTGCTGCAACACCACAGCACTAACAGAAATTTGAATTTGCTGACTGGAATGCTTTCAGTTAACTGATGTTTCAGTTGATTGGTATTCAGATAATCAATGCTCTAGTGTAGTACAGAATTCAAATGTTAGAAAAATTAAACAGCAGTGAAAATAGAATGCACACTAAAAATATGGATTAATGAGAAAGTACTATCAAAATCTTAGTTGATATTATCAACAAGATACATTATGATAATCTTTCTGCAACGTAGAAGTGGCTAGAAAAGACCAGATTTAAATAGATTTTTAATTTAACAGTTAACTTTATAGTAATAGTTATGTTAAATTTTTGTAATAATAATTTCATAACATCTAAACAATTGGATAATAGTATGCACATGTCTTCTTAGAATATTCATTTGAAATATTTTTATTTTATTTTTTCAAAAAATGTCCTGTTTGTCTGAATATTCTGTGTTGTTCAACATGCTTAATTTTAATATTATACCTTTGATGAAAAATAAACACTGAAGTATCATACTTAGATCAATTTATAATCCGGTTAAAGGATTCGAATTAAAGCAGATAGTTTATTTTAAATTCTGTGATTTAATAGTAAATATTTATATTTACTTGCATAATTGCATTTTTTAATATAAAGCATTATCTCTGTCTAACGTTTACCTACTGATCATTAAAAACTATTTGGACTGATAAAACTCCTGTAAAGTANATAATAAAATATTGTGCAATTATTTTCATATAATTAAAATTAATATGTATTTATTTTTTAGAAAATACGAGGGAAGCAGCACATCTACTGTCATGGCTATGCGCAATAACATGAAACAGGGCGCTTTTATTATTCGTTCGAAGCTGGATATACAGTTAATCATGAACGACGATGTCAAGCGTGGGCGAGAAACGGTTCAACTGCCTTTCCTCGTCGTTTTCCCTCTCTCCTTCTCCACTTCCGTCCCTAACTCCCACACCCTCCAATAAATCTCTCACCCCCGGGTACACACCCTGATCGAGTCGTATCCACCACGTGCCTCTCCAAATTTCCCCTTTCGCTGTTGGTGGGCCTGCTTGTTGTTGCATCCCTCACATCCACTGCTTCCAATGATGGCACACCACTGCTAATTAGTATTAATTATTAATAAAATCAAAAATTTGCACAGCTGTAAGTTAACAAGTTTAATTGACATATGGTCTTAGATTAATGTTTTAGATTCTTTCTCTATGGTTACACATTTAAAACATAAATATAGACAGAGCTATTTTTCAGCCACAACATGGCAATATACTGTACTGGTATAGTTCTTGATAGTGAAAGTACCATAATTCTTTTTAATATGCATTGCAACAATCGAGCAATTGGACAAGGAGGAAAAGTGGCTGTTAGGTAGTTGGTGAACAACATTACAAAGATATAAAAATTAAAAAATATAATAATTTTGATGAAACTTTATATTTATAGCAAATAATCTTATTGTGGGAGTTAACCATATTCTCATTTATATTGTTTAAAGTGTATTCAAGTGAGATAGTAGTTTGGTTTATAACGTAGTAATTTCACTAGCATGTTGTGGTGTTACGAACAATGACCTTTAGCAAATAAAAGAGTTCACAAGCACTTTCGAATAGCATAAAGCTATCATCATCAGGTGAAAAATTGAATACAACTGTTTCCAAGTTTGGAACATTCAAACAGCTTATGGATTTAAACAAAGCACGTGGATAGAATATTAATTTGAATTTGAAATAGAATAAAATTCAAAAACTCTTGAACAGCCATATGAGTATTGTAATATCCCAAAAATGTGTGGTGAACAATAATAAAGTACTAGAGATGTTGACTAGTTTGCTTAAATAATGTTGTCCATATTTGTGGAATTTCAATAGTAGTAGTGTTGCACGGTGTTAAGGCTGAGATGTAAAGGTTCTCCCAAATAAATAATTCATGCTGATTGTTACACCATTTGAGTAATTTTGTTTGGGCCCAGAGTGGCTGATAATCTTGGTCAAGCACTTTTTTAGCTAATTTGGTTGATGGTCTGTTGTTTCTGATATCGTTCTGATGTTCTAGGATGTGAGAAATTAACTTTCTCGCCGTGGCCCCTATGTAGCTGGTCTCTTCTCTTGGGGTCTATCAAATTCCGCTAAAACATGATTTATCAGGAGAAGAGACCAGCTACATTTTATTCATTTATACAATCTCTCCAGGGAGACATAATTATAACAGGTGATGCTAATGCCAGAATAAGAAAAGAAATAGACAGTATTTATTTTGGCTCTAATACCAAAAATTTTGAATTTTTGCAAATCCAATGACTTAATATTCAATCAAGGAGGAAAAAATATTTACAGTTGATGAAATGGAGTGTATATTTTAAATCTTTCTTTACCACCTGTGAACAAAAATTAAGAAATATATTATTAGCTGCAGGTTATGTACTGTTTGCAAAAGAAAGAATATATTTTTAAAATACTGGATAACATCCCCTAACATCTGTTTAATTAACTATTGTCTAATATATAAAGTCTCTAATAGCTGGAACATATATAAATTAAAAACAATATACCATGCATACAAATTTCCAGCAAATAATATGTATTTAAACTAGTTTTTTTTAAAATTAGTTGAAAAAATAAATTTGTTTCAATACAAATCTAAAATAAAATATATAAAGACTAAAATTAATATATATCTTAAGACAAATTGTTTACAACTTTATTTCCTATTATGTTATATACAGGCATATCCCAGGTTGCGTACATATTGCATTCTATCAAATACTAGGAGTATCTTGAGTTGCCATTACCAATACATTTTTTTTTATTTAAAGAAACTTTCACCTCATGGAAAGTTTTTGAGCAATGACCAATATGGTTTCATATACCAGTGTTCCATAGAGGATGCCCTTGTTAAATTGTATAATATTTTACAGCAAGGAAAGAAGAAGAGGTTGATGTCTCTGTTAATATTCCTAGATATCAGAGGTGCATTTAACAATACATAGTGATTATCAATTTTAAAACTTATCAGAGATACAAAAGTACCACTACTTTTCTACTTGCTCAAGGATTTCTTAAAAGACAGAATAGCTAAGCTTAAATTGAGCTTTGTTAAAAAAAACCTGCTCCATAAGTAAAGGCTGTCCTTTAAGCTCAGTATATAAACCCCTAATTTGGAATGTTATTATAAATGACTTGCTAATTAAATTATCAGACTGCTTCTGTTCATCAGTTAAAAAATCAGCTATATCATTACCAATAATAATTATTAATTGATAAAACAGTCACTCAAAACTGGTAGACTTGATAACAACAGCTCAACATATGTACAGCAATCCCTATTGTTTTAACAGCAGAGGGATCATTTAGTTTGACAATGCCCATTTAACATGGACCAAAATATTACCTCTGTTATTTTGTATGCAGATTTCTGGTTTTGGATGTTGTTGTTATTATTGATGATTTGCCAAATTTTCTTAAAACCCACATAGATCAAACTTTACACTACTTTATTACTGGAATCCTGTAACTGAACCTTTCAAAACCTTTGTGTTTCCAGTAAATTACAATATCTACTTGAGTGAACAAACGTTTTCAAATCTCCACCAAGTTCTGCTTCAGGTTCAATGGTGTTCCAACTTTGGAATGCCTGGAATTTGAATATTTAAATACCATATAATTCAAGAGTTTGAAATTCTGACATGCGATATTTAGGGGCACAGTCCTCAAACTAATGCTTTGGACAGAAATTATATGTATAAAATGATATAAATTAATGTTGGAGATCATTCTCATATGCATACTGCCATGCATACAATATTGTGTCATTGTCCTTATAGTTTATATAATTCTCTATATATAGGACTGCACCCCTAAATATCACATGTCAGAATTTTGAACTCTTGAATTATATGGTATTTAAATACAGTAGAACCTCGAAAACTCGGCTCTCGATAACCCGGCACTCCGGATAACTCGGCCACACCCTGGCAGGGCAAAAAAATCCTTAGTTAATTAATTTTCATTATAGACAGCTTTATAAAAGTATAAAAGCTCTCATAANTAGTAAATATTTATATTTACTTGCATAATTGCATTTTTTAATATACTTTTATTAGCTTTAAATTATAGTTTTCGCAATATTTATTTAATGAATATTTTCCTGTTTAAAAATATGCTTAAATTTTTTATTAGTACAAACATTAATAGTAAATTTGAAACATAAAATTCAAAACTTAAATTTTATTAAGTTTTTACAAATCACTTTAATAAAAAATGAAAAGTTGATTTTAGTTTATATTATGGTTATAATATAGAAAACAATAACTGAATTATTCAACAGATAATGTATTTGATTACAATTACAAGATTGCAGATAAAAATCACAAAGGTAATATTTAGGATAAATATGAAATAAAAAATATTTAGAATACTGAAAACTTTAATATAAATGAGAAGTTTAAATTTAAAAAAAACATTGTAAATTAAAGCAACAATTTGTATTGGCAATTAAAAGTAATATTTTTGTAGATAATCATTTTAAATTTTCTCTCCTTTATTAACAAATTAATATGTTATCATTCATCAACAAAGAAATATGATTAATAATCTGATCTAACCTGATTAATAATAACAGAATTCTATCATCATTTTTCTTAGTTCTCACAATTTTATCTGTAATATAATTGCAACAATTGCATTTTTAATGTAGATATATTTATATATTTTTGTTCTTAATGTAAATGTTTATTAAGTATGCTATCCATCTTCACTTATTTAATTTTTAGAATTTATTATTCTACCTATAATGATTTTTTGTTATAATCAAAGACTTATCAAATCTTTTTTATTAACCGAAAACATGCAAAATTTATAATTTCAATAAGAAATAGATTTCATTATTTAGTTCTGATATTCTGTTAAATTCCAGTTATTTTTTTTATAAGAAGCTAGTCAGTAGACATATCGATTTCACTAGTCTTAATTTTATAAATGTTTATGCAAACTGTATACAACTACTGCTCTGAAATATGCCAGTACTTATACATTTCATTTATATATGTTAAAAAGTGCTATTTACAAGTATATATATTATAACAGCTTTTCTTATAATTGTGTTATAATTAAACATTATAATCAAGGAATAAGTAGCAGATTCTATTATTATCCATGTATACTAAAAATGAACATTGATATCTAACAGATTGTACATACTTAACTTTTAATATACTGAATGTCCTAATTAGTAAAATTATGTTCCTGATGTGAGGATCCGAATTCGGACTTTTCGTGTGTTTATATCATTTCATATTGTAATCATGACAGTCGTCACCAGTTCCTCGATCGGACCACTCACGTTATCCCTGTGCCTCGCCTTTGGATACCTCCTCGCCTAATAACTGTGAAAATAAGAACTGTCTTCTGTCTTCTGAGTCCAGAACTGTCTTCTTTTGTGATTTCATACAAGGTAATTATCGCCACGCGAACTTCTGTAAACTCTCTCTGTCGAATCGGATCATATCTTAATATCTAATACTTATCAAATCGAGAAATGTATTTAACAGCAGCCCTAATGTATAGCCTATCATTAACCATTAAACAATTGTTATGTTAAAGAGTCTATGAGTAGGTCACTTCCGGTGCGTTGTCTCTCCTTCTATCTTGACTCCGTTCGCTCACACATGCGACCGCTCACACCCGAACGAAACAGTTTCTGTGTCTAGCCGTGAAGACACAGTGGTGTCAGTCCTGACGAAACCTGTCATTGCGATCTTCGCTGACGTGATGTCCACCCTTTGGTCACGTGGTGCCGAAGTATAGGGAGGCCCTTCGGCATTGTCACACTATTATTTGTAAATATCTTTTAATACAACAATATCAACACTTCTTGCATAATAATTTACATTGCAGAAGAAAGTAAATTCAGAAAAATATTATCAGGAAAATATAAAAATTTTAAATTGAATATTTTAAGAAAATATGACTTTTTTGTAAAATCCCTATTGTTTAAGGAAACTGAAATGATATGGAGGAAAGATGATTCCTTTATTCATAATTGATAGATTTATGCAAATGTTTCTTATACACCAAATAATCATGCAATATTATGGGATTATGCAATCAAGTTTTAAAAAACTTATTCAATAATTAAAATGAAACATTAATTTTTTAACAATGATTATTTTTATCACTCGCAAGTAAATAATTAACATATTAAAACAATTTTATCAATTTTTTAAAAAAGAAAAGAAATATAGTTATAGTAGATAAGATAATTTATTTTTGCTTTTGATAAATTTACTAAACTACATAAATTATGTAAAGAATAGATAGATAGATAAAAAAATTATATTTTATAAATTTGAAAGAAAGTTAATATAATACTAATTAGCAGTGGCATGCCGTGACATTTGATGATAGGGAAGCTGTGTTTGTGTAAGAAGCCAACATCCAGGGGCAAACAGTTAATTGCGCGTCAGTGATGGTCTAGGGTCCATTCGTATTGTTTATTCGATAAGCCAGTAAAAAACATAGACTTCTCTAAATGCATTTTTAATATCACAATTACATTCCAAATCACTAGCCACGATATAAGGGCTACAATTAAAAATAAAATAATAAAAACTTACTTGGTGAAATAAAATGTATGGTGGATGTACGGTACATACCTGGTACAAAATATTATTCAATTGTACGAATATACTTTTAAAGAAAATTATAATTAAATATAGCTTTGTAAAGAAACGTATATAAAAATATAAAATATTCTTCACTTCTTAAATATTAAAACAATGCACTTAGTCAAATAGCTCCCTACGAATGGCTAATGGATAGAATCAAAGACAATTGCAAAGTGTGCATACACAAGGAATGCCAAATCCCCAGGGTGCCAATACTGGTCAATGTCAAATACCTCTTTCGTCACATCACTAGTATATCTCAAAGGACACGATAGAGCTGTTGTAGATTTTAAATGTTTCTCACTATAGCTGTAAAAATCTAAATATGTTAAACTTAAAAGTCATTTGTTTTCCAACTAATTTGTTTTAGGACCAAGTATCCTCAGAAATTTCCAAAATTTACAACTTTTTGGTCACTCTCATTGAACTGGAAAAATTTTTGTCTTTATTACATTAATAATACGAAGAAATCAGTCTCCACTGTACTCAGCTAGAGATGGTTCGGTTGAGCTTTTGTTTAAGTAAAATTTCGGCTCTTTCATCAGGGTTTTGTTTATGTCCCTAATTCCCTAATCGCTTAATTATTTAACTACTTCTTAAGTAGAAATAAGTCAAAACCAGTTACTTTGTACTCAAATATTTGTAGTCTCAGGAAAAAAGTGGAAAGACAAATTTTTATGACAACGCATACATAAATCGTAAATTTAAGGAAAATAAATTCTACAGCTTTTTCTGTACCTCGTGCATCTCTTCATTCATTAAATTTAGTTGTAAATGATGCTGTCAAAGTAACAGTTAATTAATTTTTTAACATTATACAAGAATTGTACATGTTTTCTTCTACATCCCCTTAAAGATGGGACATACGAAATTGTAATATCACTGGTTTAACATTGAAATCTGTGAGTAATATAAAATCGGAGAGCGGAATAAAAATATCAAATATTTTAATGGATTTTTTTTAACTCCTGTCAACTATACAGAACTATCGTAAAAACATACCAGTAAATTCTTATCAGTTGGGTTAAGTTATAAATCTATTCGCGATTCACGTAATCGAGCGAGGGCGGCCAAATATCTAGCGGGCAGGCAGCTAACAGCCCAGAACTGGTCCTGGAGGGAATTGGATGCAGTATACGTGTAGCATCCACCCAAAGTCCTAGGCTTCCACCAACTAAACCGGGTGAGGTTGGTGCTCTGTAAAGCACGTGCGCGAATCTGGCTTTTTGGATGCTGATGATACAACACTTCCACTCCGCCACTAATATTCGAATATACAATAGCGATCTTATCTTTTTTCACGCATAGTATAGAAATTTGTAATAAGATACATAATGCGGTTATAATAAAATATTGTGCAATTATTTTCATATAATTAAAATTAATATGTATTTATTTTTTAGAAAATACGAGGAAAGCGGCGCATCCACCGCTTCTTATGACGTCACGCCACTGTTGGACGGGATGGTTTTTTCCGGCAGGGAATTCCGAAAGGGAGAGAGTATTTTTTTTGTTTTTGCCGTCGGGTGATAGCAGCGAGAGCACGTATAGCTCTTAAGTGTACTTGTACGATTTGTTTTGTGAATAAATATTGTTACAGNCATTAATTTTCATTTTCATGTAGTAAAGGCTCTATGCCTTCATAAAGGACGTACTTTTCCTTTGTTTAAGGGTATTTGGGCAGTTTATTCTCTGTTATATTCTCAAGTAAACAATACATACAAGTACAGTACAGTATTTTCTGAGGAAACACTCGTACTTATTTTTTTAAACCCCATTCCCGATAACCCGGCATTTTCACAAACTCGGCCACCCTTCGGTCCACATTAGGCCGAGTTTTCGAGGTTCTACTGTATTCGAATTCTGGGCATTCCAAAGTTGAAACACCATCAAACCTGAAGGAGAACTTGGTGGAGATTCAAAAACGTTTGTTCACTCAAGTAGATATTGTAATTTACTGAAAACACAAAGGTTTTGAAAGGGTCAAACCCGGACAGTTTTGGTCTTCTCCAAGACACCCCACACACAACACAAAAACAATGCTTTGTCCATTCAAAGTCTTTCCACTGAACAGGTGGCAATGATTGAAATAGACAAAGCATTATATCAGTGGGGATAGCTAAGTTGGATTCTGGTATGGGTAGAAATATATGACAGTCATAACTATGATTTGTTTTATCATGAGATGGTCATAACCTGGGGTACACTTGTATTTTATTTATAATTATATTATTATTTATTGAAACAATTTTTTTAATAAGTGCACAATTTCAACAGTTAATATATTAACATTTCAGTTATATGTTATTTATTGAATATTAAACCTAAAA
Organism: Centruroides sculpturatus; assembly: GCF_000671375.1. Lineage (NCBI taxonomy): Eukaryota > Metazoa > Arthropoda > Arachnida > Scorpiones > Buthidae > Centruroides > Centruroides sculpturatus. The sequence continues at coordinate 168,016 of NW_019385377.1, forward strand.
ATTAGTTTTCTTCCATGCATATTTTGCAGACAGAGTTAAAATATATACTTAAATAATACATATTTAAGTTAGAAATATATTATTGACAGAAATATTTAATTAATAGTCATCATAACAAATAAAAACCCAGATATTTAATGAGAGCTGATGTAATGACATCTATCACATATTCATTAATTTTTATACATTAAAAACCAATCATCATACATTTTAATTACAAAAACTGAAATTAAAATTAATTTGCATCTGTGTTTATATATTTCATCCAATCAAAAGCAGAAATAGCTGTATTATTACATCATTTTCCTTATGTTTCCATCAACTGGTACAATTTCAATCTAAAATTTTGGCTATTCTAGCATAAAATGCTTGATTGCAGTACTTGCTATGTATAGATCATTAGGCCTACATACTAGGAGACAACTGCCACTTAAAACTGGTTAAATTAGAATTAAAAACACTAAACCTATAAACCAGAAAATTTTATATAAAAAGTGCAAAAGGCAAAAAAGTTTGCACTTTTTATATAAAATTTGCTGGTTTATAGGTTTAGTGTTTTTAATACCAGGAGAAAGTATAAAAAATACCAATAGCCAATATATAGTACCAGCAGTTGTTGAATAAGAAAAACTTTTATAGGTTGAGGTGAGAAATCTGGTGACTGACATAATAAAAATGAATAAAATGAACTGAACCATTCTAATGTACACAATGAGTACCACGGGCTGATTGGAGCTGATAAATGAGGTTGGAATTCCTTTCGTTAGAAACATCTTTCAGTGAACAGAAATACTGTCTGGTAATTGTTTATCCTGACTATGTTCTTGTCAAGAAATAAGATATAGAAAAACTCTAATGATAGTATTTTTAAAGAAAAAAGTAAAAACACAATAATTAAAAGTTTACCATTTAGCAACTGGCACTAAGATCCAAAACAATAAATAGGGAAAAAAGTGCAAACAGAAAGATGATACACAAATACTGTAATATAATGTGTAGAATTATAAAAAGAAAAATAAATAATTAGCAGTATTAAACATTATTTTTAGTTATTGTTACATATTTCCTAAAACAGAACTTTGTTTTTAGTATCAATATATGCATATCAGCAGTAATTTTTTTGGAAAGAACACTGAATAGAACTATAAAAATTACAGTACAGTTACAAAAGTAACAGTAGATATCTACAGGAAAACAACAAAAACATTACTACAAAATGATTCAAGTTGTGCTTATATTTTTGTTTATTGTTTTATTTGTTTCAATTTTCTTATGTTGATTCAATTTGTGTTTACTATTTAATGAAATTGCTGAAGCTTGTAAATGTACAAAATAATATTCTTTCAAATATGAACATTAAATATGAGGGAAAATCAAAAAGTCTTTACCAACTGCATTTTTCTCAAAATCTGTTATTTCAGAATTCAAATTATACATTTGAAAGACCAGTTCATAGTCTAGTTTTCTATGTAGCTTCCAAGATAATCAAACATTTCTCCCATCATGGCATAAGCTTTTGAATACTGCTCTCATAAACATGTCTGGTTGCATAAGCAACCAGACATGTTTATGAGAGCTACTATGAGAGCTACTATGAGAGATATGTTTATGAGAGCTTATAGTTAAACTACTGTCTTCACATCATCATCACATTCGAAGCAGTGATTTGCTAACTCCTTCTAGAAGAGGTCATCACAGGATACCAAAATCAGACTATATATGGTGATAATGAAAAACGGCTTGATCTGGAACATCCTGGACTCTTGTTCTGTTTCTGAACTTCTCACACCACCATCAACTTGCCACAATAGACAGTTGTCCCCATACAAAGCACTCGTTTCTTGATAAATTTTGTTTGTATTCTTGGCAGATGCCCACAAAACTTGAATCACACTTCTGTGTTCCTCCAGCTTGGAAATAAACAGAACAGCTGCAATTTTTGAATGCCCATATTTCACAATATCAAAAGCATTGCAAACTGCTAAGATGATACAGTAGGAACTGATTTCTCATATGAATATTTTGAAATTGTAAATTTTGCTTAAACTTTTATTAAACAAATCTAAAACAGCATAAAAGTTACTTAAAAATATTAATATAGATTATTTATCAATTAAATTTATTGTCTGTATGTTTTTAACTTGAATACTTTTTCTAGAATTATTATTATTATGATTTATGATTTATTATGAATTATTATTATGATTTATGATTTATTACGAATTATTATTATGATTTTTTTTCTATATCATCTGCTGGTAATATGTTTAAAATTTACACTGCTTATATTTTTATACATCATCATCAAATAAACACACTTGATTCCTTCATGAAAAATATATATAAAAATTTAAGATTTTCAATGTAAAATAGTACATCTGAATTCAAATTAAAATCTGTTATCATCAAAAAACATTACATATATCAGTGATAATAAAAACTTAAAAATGTATAATTAATATTTATTTTATCTAAAAAAAATTTAAACATTTAACAGAATGATCCATTCTTAACAAAAAATGCCTCGTAATTAGAAATGAATAAATACCTATTTGATATTGTCTTGATTTCAATTAAACCAATAGACTTATACTTAATTTATATAGTTCAAGTTTAAATAAACATTTGCTAGTTTCATTCATTATCAGTAGACATTTTGGAAGCAGAATTCAAAAATCTATTGATGTAGAATTACTTCTACAATATTAATTTTAAAAACGAATCGCAATTATTTATAAATTTTAGATGAAGTTACGTATTTCAATAAAAAGAACCAAGTAACCAACCACGTACAGTACATAATCAAGAAACGTATCGTAAACAAACGAAAAAACGTTCATTTCCAGCTAACATAATCAAAGTGACAAGAGTAGGCGTGGCTATCAATAAACATTAATATATTTTTATTAAAAAACACATAACTAATATAATTTTACGTTTTGTATTTATATAAATTTCAGAAAATTACGAAGACCATCGGTTATGTATCATTATTTTTTTTATGTACGAATACGAAAAGCTAATATAAACAAATACACGTAAACAGAATCGTGCATAAACCACTACGTGTATAGACACAGAAGATATTTGAATTAAATAAAATTATAAAATCAATTGTTTTAAGAGTTGGGAGAGTGTTGATCAAAATCGATGATTCTATTAGGCTTACGATATTCGAAAATCACTTGATTTAATAACTTCATACCTCTTTTTAACGCTTCGTCGTAAGTAATACAGCATTGTTTTGAATCCTTAGCACCCATTCTCAAACAACGCAAGTATTTAAGGGAGGGATGTTTTCATTTCACTATCCAAGATATTTCAGCACATTACGAAAATCAGCCATCTTAATAGTCACATGACATTCTACAGTAGTGTTGCCAGATCAAGTTTATTCGATATTATTTTAGATTGACACGCATAAATTAAACAAATTTTTTATAATTATTGATTTATATAATACTATTAATTAATTATTTATTATTATCGAACGTTATAAGAATGAAACTTAAATTAAATCGATTATAATAAAAAAGATAGTCTAAAAATCTAAGACGTATTACTGTATTTTGAAAGTCTATGTACTGTACGGATTGAAATACATTAGAATATTTATGATCTGCCGGTGGTGTTGGCAGAGCGGTTAGGACTTTATATATTGCGTCATGTATCATGTAGAACTTGGAATCGAATACAAGCAGGTCGAAAAACCCCAAGAATTTTCGGAGGATGATCTGTCCCAAATAGGGTTTCTCAAACGGGATCTCGGGATTCCGGCTGTTTTTTAACCCGGGAAATTCTTCTCATCCCGGGAAATCCTTAATCCATTTCTTAAAAGTTCACTTTTTTCTTATTTTGTGTTAAAGTTTAGGAAATTTTGCAAATAGAAAGTATAATTATTAACCCATAAACTGTCAGAATACATTCGTATTTATTAATTTTAAGCCTGCTTATTAGTTTTTTTAAAATTTTTGCTTGTTATGACATTTCACAGATTGTCAATAATCAATATGTATTTGTGGCAGGACTCTGAAAATTCTTTACTTGTTTTGTTCACGATTCTATTTACATGTATTTGTCTATATTAGCTTTTCGTATTCGTACCTGTAATAGCTGTAATAATTGTGTTTATGCTGTCTTAATTTTTAACCGTGCCCAGTAGCTTCAATAACTGCATAACGCTAGGTTGTGCAAATTGGGCAAGAATAGAAACGAGTACGAAGTCTGCAAGTATGAAGTTTTCTTCGTAAATCTTATTATTAAAGCCAAACGAACTGCCAAATTATCGTGTCTCAAGTCTCCGTAGATATAACAAACACAGAAAAAAATAACTCAAAATAAATTGTAACTATGTGTCGATTCCTCGCGGCACGTCCGAACATGTAAGCTGAACAATAGTGTTGGGGGAGTGAGTAATCGAGAATTGCGTGGCGCTCAAACAAAAGACGAATCGACGCGATTTGAAAAATCGCGTAACTCCGAGTTCGCGTAAGTCGGGGTAGCGTAAGTCGAGGTATTACTGTACAGTGGAATCCCGGTTAAATCGGTTAACCAACTTTTATTTTGCAAAAATTTTGTCTCGGATAATGAACAAAATTCGGATAACGAACTTAATGGCTTTTTGTGTCAAATTTGTAAGCTTGCCGACTTTTAGGGGAATCAGTTAATTGTGTGTTGGTGATGGTCTAGGTCAGGGGTGTCCAACCCGCGGCCCGCGGGCCGCATGCGGCCCAAGACAAGTTCTAATGCGGCCCAATAAACGTGTAAACAAAACCGACAAATTTTTAAATTATTAATTTATTTCTACGGCATAAACCTCAAAAAGAAACTTTCACAAAGCCCTAAACCTTTATACATGTTTTATTTTTTAATAGAAAGGAAGTATTTTTAAATATTTGTAATGTGTGGATGAGGAAGGAATACTAAATAAACCTGGAGTCGTGACTCAAAGGACTATAGCCCAAAATTTGGGGAAAGGAAAGAAAGGCCAAAAAAAAAAAAAAAAGTGAGAAAGGTTGGAAAATTAAGGAGCAATATTTGCGTAACAGAAGGTCTATTTAACCTTTCTCACTTTTTTATATTTTGACCTTTCTCTCTATTCCCCGAATTTAGGTCTATAATCCTTTGAATCCCAACTGTAACTTTATTTAATATTCTTTTCAGCGTTGCAAGATTTGTCTACTTTGCACCAAATTTAGGTACCCTTTTTTTTAGTTTGGCGTAAAAAATATCATTTGGCACATTGGCTACATTTTGGGCTACATATTATTTATAAATATATTAGTTGAAAAAAAACGCACTTTAAAATGGTGTTTCGTTGTTTTATTAATTAAAGACCCAAATAAAAAAAAAATATTTGTGCTTTTCAAATAAATTTTTGTTTGACTTCTTTATAATACATAAAATTATCTATTTCTAAGTAAAAATTGAAAGTGTCTGTGAAAGTAATTTTTTTAAAATATCCTTTTTCGTGATAAAGTTTTAATACTTATTACTATGATCTAGACATGTAAATCCTTAAATATATTTGTATATTTAAAAATTGGGTCACAATATATTTGTGGCCCAAAACTCCATGACTTCTTCCAATGTGGCCCAGAGAAACCAAAAGGTTGGACACCCCTGGTCTAGGTAGTGCCGTAACTAGCCATTCCTGTGCCCTGTACAGGAATTTGCATTTAGGCCCCTTAATTAATTTGGTTTGGGAAAGTAATAAAACAAATACATGCATTTTGGGCCCCTCTTCGAAGTGGGCCCTGTACAGGTGCACCTGCCTAGTTACGGCAGTGGATACTTTCGTCCTTCTGTTATTGTTGTACTGCGAAAACCGTTTGTGTCGATCGGAACCGAAGAACAATTTTCAATTGCACATCAAAAGTCAAAAAGTGCAAACATTATTTCCGGACTTTTCAGGCATTCTTTATTTTTTCCATCATTTACGTCTTCTAGTTGGTTCAAAAGATACGATGCAGCCATTCCTCCCTATTCAGTGTTCTCATTTTCCTAAACATATCAAAAGCAAATGGCCGAAATAAAAAATCTAACGGCAAAAGTTCAGAAATTTTAAAAATTCTCAGCAGATATTAAGCTTCAAATTTCGTAAAAAAATATCTTGCCCTCACAGACTATTATTGATTTTTACATCACGCAATGAGAGAAACCCTGAAATTGCTGGCACTGCATCTGCTAATGTGTGCGTATCGTCCACTTTTACATTGGAATCAATGGAAACGTTTGGCTTTGTTCGGTGCCGTCGTTAGAGCCGGGCAACGGGCCAAGTGTCTAAAGGTAGCCCGCCCTTCAGGAGTCTAATTTTTTGGTTTTTAAAGTTTTCGCGGTAATGTGACGTTGTGCTCACAGGAAATGTATTAAACAACAGTAGCTTCCTTGTATCACGTTTAAGTATTTATAACGCAGAATATGGTAAAAAAAATTCTTTTTGTATTCGGATGGAGAAAACGAGAACGTTTATTTGATTACGAAGAAACGGATACGCGTACAAATAATCCCGAAACACAGTTCCATAGGAACTATTGTTTTTAGCAATAATATACCAAGGGATAATCTGTAGTTTTTGAAGAACAAAGGGCCATTTTTGGTTGCCTTCGCAACATTTCTATATTAAAGACGAGGACGATCTTATGAATCATTTATGCATTTAGATTTAGCATCGAATAACGAATATAATCGGGATATAAAGGTGACTATTCATAAGATGAAATTCAAATATTTCGTGTCTACACTACATTGATATAACTAATGAGACTCTATTACAATGTGTGAATACCTTCCCGAATCTATTGTCCATACAACACAAATATGCGAAAAATTCGATTTTGACGACGTAGTTAAGGATTAGGCACTGGCTCCCTTAATCAAAAATAGGAGCCAAATGGAATAAGAGGGCTAACGAGAAGTGTATCTTAGACAATGCGATTATTGCTTTAAAACCAGTGCACCTGTCTTCGCTTGCAATAGCAAAATTAACGTATGGTTAGAGTTATAAATTCAAACACTTCCGGTGAGAAAGATTTGCCACAACTTCACAAATGCTCAGCCGATTTTCTATTAAATTAAGCGTATAAAAACTTGGAGAGAAATGAAGGAATTTTAGCACGACTTTCCTGGTGACATTAAGCATCGGTTTAATTAATATTCAAGTTGCCGACTAAATAGTTATTCGGCGGGTGTGATTCATCAAATTCACGTTACAATACACGCTTTGTTTTATAATTATGTATATGGAATCATTTCTAGAAATGGCCATTAAATAACCATCTCTCTCGATATTACGGTATAAATATCAAGTTGTTGTTGTATTTTCGCCAAGTATTTGCTTTAATTTCGTTTTATATTCCCATGTAAGGTTTTGGTTAACGCAAAATGTCTATATTTACACGTTTGTATTTCGTGCCGCCATCACGTCAGCACCACCAAGTGCATTTTTCGAACCGTCTCTATTCTAACCCCTATCCTCACACCGGTGTAATGTGGCTTTTTAATCTTTATTATACACGCGTCAGATTCTGAAATTATAATAAAAAAAGAATCCAAAATTCTTCATTAAATTCCCGCTTTTTTTAACGCGTAACAAACGAATTCAACAATTGATGCTGTCGTTGTTGCGTAGTTTTGCTCTTGGACGAAGAGTGCGATTTGGAAAGCGATTCGAAGATGTTTTTTGATGGTAGAGAGTATCGACCCCTGCCCCATCCTCCTGGGTAAGATATTTTTTTACATTTCATTACTATTTATTCGGATAAGAAATTCGTTTTAGCAATTAAAGGCTTTAAAGAAAACTTCCATCTACAATATATAATTAGGACTAATTAGATTAAATGTAAAGATTGAGACTTTACGATTTTTGTGTCTTCCTGTATTGCTGTATTGCAATAGAGGGCTTTATAAGGCACAGTTCGGGGCCTGGTGTTAAGAAGATAATTTAGGGCCTTTCAATTTACTGTTGTTTAAACGAGTAATCGGGCTTCTTTTATATCACGGATTAGGTCGTTAATATGACGAAATTTACTAAAATTTTAAACCCAACTTCGTTTCAATATGTTCAATATGTCAATTATAATATTCAACATGTCTTTTTTTAAAATAACAGAAAAAGATTTAGACTACTCGATTTATAAAAGGCCCTTTCCTTCTGTCGAATAAACTTAAAAACACGGGGATCTAATGTAGTTTGAGAGTAGAATTAAGTAGTTATTGTATTGTGAATTTTCTCTTTGCATATTTAGGGAGGGATTGGATGTGGATTTGCGAAGATTCGTCAGTCCACAAAATTTGGATTATGTTAAGTTTCGAGGCAGAAAGTTGAAGAAAGTCCTTTCGAAGCAGTACGAACCCTCGACCGGTGCTTTCGAAGGTTTGGACGTTTTTGAAAACAACATCAAGCCTGCTTATAGAAAAGCTGTGATGAAGGTTCGACCAATCTGCCAGACAGCCTGCCAACGTTTTAACAGGTAAATTACATTACTGTTTGTATGTAATAAACTTGTATATATTATATGTACAGTACGAGCTGTTTAACGAGGGGTTATTCTGAGAAATACGAGGAATCATCGTTTTAATTTTTCGATAAATAGTAATAAGTTTAATAGTTTCTTGCCCTGATGGTTTCCCATCAGGGCAAGAATTTAAAGAAAATGTTTTCCAAGTGTTACCATTTATAAATATTCATCGTAATTCAATTCCAAATTTATATATTTATTGTATTTCTTTCCTTGCTTAGTGAGAGATTGGTCGAAGATGTGGAGGATGAAGGAGTGAACAATAGAGAGAGCGTGATTCCTCCACGAAGCACCAAAGAGAACGAAGACCCGGCAGAGCACGGAGATTGCGTGCAAGATAATCCTGGCAATTCCAGGGATAGAAATACATTGAAGAAAGTCGGGTCGTTCTTTAAGAGCATGTGGAAACCCGTGAAGAGGTAAGATTTTGTACGATTTAGCCTCTGAAATTGGCAATAAATCGAGTGTGGCGCTAAGCCCAAGTATCGATTACGCCAAAAATTTTTATAGCATTAAGATTTGAGTAGGAAATGTTTGCGAATCGCATAACTTTCCCGTATTGTTCGGTGCTGTATTGGCCTATTCGTCCGTGTCATTACTGATTGGATGAAAAGTTGAATTCAAAACGTCACCGTTCAATGAATTAGTAGAAAATTTCATAATCCAACTTTCGTTCTTTGTAGGCCAACATTTACAGCCCATCGATACAGCGCCGCAATATGTTTTAATGGAATTCAAATGGAGTTATACGTTTTCCATGAATAATTATACTTCTTTTTCTACATTTAGATCCGTTCAGAAGGTGTGTAAAATGGCCAGAAGTGGAGAATGCGAGTACGTTCGGTTCGAGTAAGGATCTCTTTGCTTCCATCTGTCAAATTCGACAATAAGATCTGCTCTGTGATTTGCTGGATCTGGGCCGAGTTGGCTAATTGTAAGTGTGTATGGCAACTTTATTGTATTCTACACCAAACACTTGGGAGATTTTACGGTCTGGGTTTATAAATTGACACAATATCTAACCGCGATTTCATAATAACCCGCAATTAATGGCCGGACAACAGAAAAAATGGAAATATTTATGTACGGTATTAGCGTGGAAATGTATTATATTTTGATGCGATCGATTTCGATGCGATTACAGAAAAGCCACGTTTTTAGGGTATCGGGCATACATAGCCTGTATATTCCTGTCCAAGTACTCACAATAATACATCCTGGGTATAAGTTGCTGGTCTCTTGACACAGCGAAAGCAATGGTATAAATGAACGTAGAAATTAAATTATCCAGTAATCTTACGTGATTACGCGGACGGGAACATGTTAAAATAATGGAATTGACAATGACATATTTGATACATACATGACACGTGGCAGTATGCAATTAATTGCGGTAAGCAATATCATTTGGCACGTAACTTTATTTCCATTTTAGAAGGAAATAATATTCTTAATTTTGTTTTCATTTAAAAATATTCAAAAAATAACAAAAAGAAATGATAAAGTTTAAAAATTAATAAATAAAATCTAAAAAGCTCCTAAAAATTGCAAAAATAATTTTCAATTTATAAGTAAAAATTAAAATATTGGTTTTTCATTCACTTTTAGATATGGTTTTTTCTGCAAACCATCGATGACTTCTCCTGATTTTGACATCCCGATTGCGTCAATGCCAAGTTCGATTATGACTTCCCAATTTTGACTTTATCCCGGCTGTGTCTCCTTATTATTGTCTTTTAGTCAATTATCATTTACCCGAATTGGTCTACACGAATTTGGACTCTCGATTTATGTCTACTTCACGAATCTGGACTCTCCCGAATTACGTCTACCCCGAATTTGACTCCTCAATTGTGCCTGTACTCGAATTGGACTCTCCCGAATTATGTCAACCCCGGATTTGACTCATGAATGGTGTCTGCACTCGAATATGGACTCTCCCGAATTACGTCTATCTCGAATTTGACTTCAGAATCCTGTCTATATTGGAATTTGGACTCTTCCGGCTTGTGTCTGTGCTCAAATTTGACTCCCAATTTTTGTCATCCCTGGAACTTGGACTCTCCGGAATTGTGTTTTAATTTGTTATTGGAACGACACGCTCAACAAATTGATATTTGTTATTCAGACACTAGTAAAAGGATTAATTGCAAAACAAATTTTTTATACATAAAACGTTTGATAAATTAATTGATTATTAATATATTAATTAATAATTTTAATCTCAATTATAAATTGTTGTATATTTATATTTGTAAAACATTAATAGTAATTGTTACGGCCTAATTAAGGCATCCAAGCGATAGTCGAGAGCTCTCGCACACATTAAAATATGTGTTTGGACCTATATAAATGTTATTAAAAGTCTGTTTAAAAATGCCTCGATAAAGAATAAAACTTATGTAATTTGTAAAAACATAATGTTTGCAAAAATAAAACAGTTTCTGCAGATCTAATCTTTTTCTGTTCTTTTGTAAGCGCATTCCTTTTAAGAAAGGATAATTTTAGAGAAACAGTTAAAGTGGCAAAGGCACACTTGCCACTCCGAGGGTTTTATTTATTTATTTTTTCACTCGCTCCTCTGGGCACTAAGAGGGCCTCTTTATTTAGCAAGCCTGTTGCGGGTTAAGCCAGGCCACGTCAGGCGTTGATCAACGACGACCCATAAATACTCGAGGTTCGGGGGTGTTGCTAATACTGTTATTGTGAACTAGCAGATGTGCCCGGCGTTGCTCGGAAAAAAAGTAACGATAGCAAAGATTAAGGTTAGTAGATTATAGCCGATCTTACCCGTTTTCACCGAGTGCAACAATTAGGTTTCGATACTAAGTATAAAATTTTTAGCTATCTGCTTACCACACTGGGATAACGATAATTAAGGTTGGCAGCAACCACTAACCGCTAAGTGATTAATAACAAACGTTTTCGTAGCCCCTTCTGTGTTCTTTTTCAGGTATACTAAATTCGAAAAATATGCTGGATCTTCCCAAATGATATAAACATAAAATCGAACATTAAGACGAAGAGTTCGAATAAAGCCAACTTATGCGAATTCACTCCCCTTGTATACGATGGAACGCTAAATATCGTTGAGAATTTTTAGAAGGGTCTAAAAATATGTTCGATTTCTTGCATAAATACAAAAAAGGCATTTCAAATAGAATAGTAGAAGCCTTATTCTTCACGGTAAGCCTTAACGGTGGCGAAAAAACAAGAGTAATAAAGACAAAGGAAATCGGAAAATACCACGATACAGGGGATAAAAAGGCAAATAAAACGATAAGTCAGAAGACAAGCAGCCAGAAGTAGCAAATTTCCGGAACCCCTAGCTCTGGAAAAAACACTCGATCCAGAAAAAAAGAAATTCCGTTCGAGACAACGCGACGAAACGACCAGAAAATGTATATATGTGCAGAAGAATACAGAAAACTCTTGAAGAAAAACTTTGCGAAACAAATAACTGAGGTTTTGGATGACTCCCCAGTTGATACTTTCAGTGTCGTAACTAGCCATTCCTGTGCCCTGTGCAGGAATTTGCATTTAGGCCCCTTAATTAATTACATTTGGGAAAGTAATAAAACAAATACATGCATTTTGGGCCCCTCTTCCAAGTGGGCCCTGTGCGGGTGCACCTGTTGCATCTGCCTAGTTACGGCAGTGGTCTAGGGTCCATTCGTACGTTGGTGGTGGCGGAGGAGACAAAGATGACAAGTATTTTACAGTGAAAATCGTTTATTAGAACGGGAAGATGCTTACATACCTTGTATTTGAGGTGGTTGGAAATGGCTTTTCTACAGTATTTTCTCCTGGCACTGAGGCGTGGAGTACTGCTGATCCTACGATAGTGCAAGCTGATCAATCGTAGCCCCAGAGCGGACGATATGGGTTCGCTTGGTCACAGAAGCGATGGTAGGTGACAGAGCTGCAACGACTGGAGCGGTCCGCAAGACACAACACAAATTTTAGCGGGCACGACTTCAGGCTTAATCCAGATGAAGACGACACAGATTAAACGCCATAGAATTTTTGGGAAAACTGCGTTTTGACCTTGAGATTCGGGGTTTTTATAGTATTTCTTTCTGGAATCTCACCTTACGATTAGTCCTGCGTCCCATTCCTCGCTTTCCAATTGTTTTCTTCTTTGTCTGCAGGGGTGCATATACTTTTCGTTTTGTATAGATCGATCAGTAAAATCGGATCAATCCTTGTCACGTGATACAGATAGCTTCTGTCATGGCGGAAAGTATACGAGTAGGATCGAAGATGGCGGCAAGTTTAGGAATCATTTTAGAAATATTATCGGAATTAGATTCAGAATACGAGGAAGAAGAATTAATTTTGATTAATTATTTAACACAATATAAAAGTAAGAAAAAAAGAAATCGGTATGCAAAATAACTAACTATGTTTCAGAGGTTGCATTAGAATATAGGCCAAATGTTTTTAAAGAACACTTTCGAGTAAGTCGACTTACTTTCGAAAATTTACTGAAGGATCTTGTTCCCATTTTATTACAATCAAAAGAAATAATAATAGGAAAAGGAAGAAATGCACTGTCAGCTTAACTTCGACCATAGAAGCCGCCATCTTTAATCTCTTTTATCCCATCCAAACGATCCTACTCTCCGTTTGGATTAGTTTGATCGAGATCCAGTTGATCCTAGATGGCGTTTGTATACGCAAATAGAGATCGATCGGATCGCAGTAGTTCGTTTGTATACACGATTTGTACGATCGAAGTGATATTGGATCAGTTTGATCCCAAAAGTATATGCACCCCATATTGTTGGTATACAGTTAGTATAGTAAAGTTTTTACAGTACAGTATATAGACTAAGAGTAATACTGATTCTTCTGTTCTTTTTGAAAGAACCTTAATTAAGAATAATTAATTATGTGAAAATAAATACCTAATTTGGTTGCTGAAAGTGTTATGGTAATTTATTTCTCTATTTATTTATAACAAGATTAAACTATAAACTAGATTGAGAAATGAAACTTTTCAAAATATAATTAATTTTAAATAATAATTCACCAGAACTACGATAGAATCAAGCTATTTACTTTTGATAATATTATTTATATTTTAAATGTCAATATATATGTTTTCATTAACTTTAAAGTATAAGTTAGATAGCTGAATTCTGTCTTGAACAACAAGCGATGTTTGCTGATAAAAAACCCATTAATATTGCGAGCTAGACATACCCGTAGAATCAGCTGACTAAGGCCGTATCTAGTTACTTGATTTTAAACACGAAAGTAGTATAGATGAAGTTCACAACTTCTGTGTTTATGTTAAAGTTTTAACGAATTATTTTTATATATAATTAATTTCTTTACTGGAGAAATATGATCAATATGTACTTTTTTGCATTTATATGGGTTTTTAACGCTATTTTTACATACGGACTTAATTATGGTAAGTTTTCCAATATATGTTTTAAAATTACGTAAATAATATTAAAAATACATAATTTAATCTAAACATTTATATAAGTATGTATAAATGTTTGTATGTATGTAACTGTTAAAAATTATTTGACCTTCTGTACATTTAACTTTATTTGTCTTTCCTCATTAATTAATGTAATTATGAGATATTTTTTCTACTGACTTGAAAAATAATGGATGGATAGTGAATGTTTAGTCCTATATGTTGTTTTAAATATTTGATTTAAATTTATAGTAATAAGTTAAATATTATTATTATATCACAAAGAAATATACAATATACGTGTTATATATACATAAATATGAATCTATGAAAATAAAAATTTTGTTTTACTAATTAAATATATATAAATAATGAAACAGAATTTTTCTTTTTATAGAATCATTGCTTCTTCTTAAGATTTTAGCAAAAATGTACTTAAAATAATTCATTTTTATATAATTATAATAAATTACAAATTATCTTCGAATTTTTATTATTAGAAACGTGAAAGTCATGTAATGTATAAATTATTTTCACCTAGAGTATATAAAATATCAAGATAATCTTATAGTTTTCTTAAAAGTTATCTAAACTATTAAATCTATTAGCATCTATTTCAATAGATTAAATTTTAAGATCATTAATCCTGATTATTTGTTGATATTTATTGTTTTATATCTAAGGACAGTGATATATGACCTAAAAATATAGTATTATGTTTTTACGCAAAATTTCAATTTAAGAAAAATTTATTATATCTATAGTTTAATACAATATATTATAATTACAAAATTTAAATTTTATAATTCAATACATTAGATATATATAGAATTATTACATAGAATAAACATATTTCATGAAATAATTTTATGTGCTTTTATTTATTTATTAAATTATAATTTATTATTTAAATAGTAGAAATGAACATGGCGTTAAATAAATAAATTAAACCTAAATAGATTCAGTTCTGAATGATTACAATATTAAAACAATTACATTAATAAACTAAAATGTAAATATTTATAATGTTAATATATCTGAAATAAAATATTAAATTTAATTACAGACATAGTATTTTATACTTTTTTTTATATCTAAAATCTTTACATGTTAGAATTTTTAATATAAACAATAATTATTCATATTCACATTTTGATTTCAAATTTACAATTCAACGCCATTATCATTGATTTAAACCTCATATCAAAAAATCAGAATCAAGAGATTATGTCTTATACATTGATAATAAACTTTAAAAATGTTTATCATTTTATTTCTATCAAAAGATGAAAGATAATTAGGTCTTATTCTTTATAAAATGTCATTTTTAAAAAAGAAAATTGAATAAAGAAATATCAAGGACTTTATTTATGATATAATCAAGTTACCATATCCTTTTATTTATTAATAAAATCGTTAATATTATAAAGTAAATAAAGATTATTTAGAACCCTCATTTATTTAACTTATCCAAATTCATTAATTAGTTTAGATAAGTAAAAGTTATGTAAGTGTAGTAAGTTATATAGTCTACTAGCTTACCCGTCGCGCATTACTGCGATCTCAGAAGAAAGGAAATTCAAGCAAACTCATTATGATAAAATTCAATTTACATTTTATCATTTTAATTGAAACTTATTATTATTATTCATTTTCATCGGAAAACATTTGAAAGTGTCGTTTCAATTCTATTTATTTATTGGAGTGTTTGTGGATACACGATATTTTTTGTTTTTCCGTCTGGTGTGTACACGAATAAATCAGGTTTTCCTACGCGTGAGCCAGCCACATACAGTTGTACTCGTGAGAAGCACGGATTCTCCAAATTTAGCCCACACACACTCGCAGCGATTGTCAGAAGCACGATATTCCCCATTTTTATAAATATATTTTTTAATCATTTATAATTTTAATTATTTAATTGCTCCTTCCTCTCTACCTTGGCATGTTGTGAAATTTCTGATAGTTGGATAATAAACCGTTTTATTGTAATTTGTCTTTTTAAATTATTTTGAGTCGATATTAAAATTTGGAAAAAGGGGGATACCTATATCGGTGAAATACGCGAATTTCTTCCTACAACTTCGGTTGTTGTTCGGGGTACAGTTAAGGTTTTAACGAAGTTCGAGCGAATACATATGATAATTAGCAAAAAAAAGTTGAAATAAAGTGATTAAACAAAAATTATTACAAATATCGTAAATAACAGTTCACAAATGCATATATAGAGATATTTTTTAAAGGGGGGAAATGGTCTTCACAATTTGAAATCGATCGAACACACACTGCTCGAATGCTCGTGTAAACGCGCGCCATCTATCGTAGGATAAATGCCAGAAACCTTCGCGGGAGTGTATTAAAAAACTTCCCAAAGCTTCGTGGCAATCGTACTACGTCAGAAACCTTCACAGTAGTATATTAAACAACTTCTCAAAGTTTCACGGCAATCGGATAAACGGTGTGGTAATGCATGAAGGACACACACACACATTCATTTTTATATATATAGATTAAAAGTCTTTTATATAAAAATGTTAAGCATAATGTTAACGGAAAACATTAATATAATATAAACATTGTTAAAGTTAAAAATAATACTAAATAATCAGATTAAATTTAATTAATTGAACGAAGTTTTGGTTTTCAGAAGGTTAAATTTTAATTCCATGTCAGGGCCGAAGTTTGTACCAGTCTGGTGGGATTAGGTAACGATTTTGTGCAATTCCGTGTATCGTTTAGTATGGTACAAAGCTATGAAAAATATTAAGCAATGAAAGCTATATTTAAAGTGTTGACTTCACACTCAAAAGTTGAAAAAACTGACATTACAGTCTACTAAATTAATTAACAGTGAATGAAGTTGGAGAAACACTAACATTTTTTACAGTTATTACAGTTAACAAGTCATCATCAAGCATGGACAGATAAAAATGGGATGCCATTTAACATGAGAGTCAAATAATTTCTTTTTAAATAATATTAAGTTGAGAAAAAATGACAAAATAAACCAATATCAGCACAAATATATAAGACAGACAGCTGTCTTACATATTTGTGCTGGATATTAGTTCATTTCACTGTTTTTATAAGTATAATCAACTTAAGTATAATCAAGTTTTGAAGAGTTTTTTATATTAAGTTGAAAAAAATTTATATTAAAAATTAAATTATGTATTGAATGAATATGTGAAAAGAAAGTTTGTTTTCAAATTTCCCTCAAAATTTTTTACCATACAAATTAAATTGTACATCCAAAAACATATTATGATATATATTAAAAAATAAGAGTATGTAGTATATAAACAAATACAGTACATTAAACAATAATGGCTTTCTGAAGAAATCAACAAATATTTTCATGAAAATGTTTTTGAGATATTCTGATCTCAATTTTAAGAAAAAGTTCTTATAAGAATCCAAAGTTCATTTCATAACAGATTTAAAAAATAATAAATTTATGTGAATTTTGACAATGATTAAAAAAACATGAACATTTAGGATACCAAAAGCTTATTAACTAGTTCTAAACTACATTAGGATATAAAAATGCTTCAATAATAGACTTGATACTTGGTCTTCGTTGCACAGTTTTTAACATAAAAATTCAACTCAACTCAAGTAAAGATATAAAATTATGAAAAGTTTATTTGTTAACCTTGAAATATCTAAACAAAAAAAATGTAAGATTCTTCAAAAACATTTAAGCATCTTTTATATCATTATAGCAATAAGTTTAATATATTTACATTATAAATACTAAATAAGTTTAGAAAATAGATTGCGTTGGAATAATTGAAAGTATGAAAGAATATAATTATTGTAAATACAAAATTACAAAATTTTATTTCAAATTATAAAATATTAAAAATTTATCTATATTTAAATCATAAAATTTTTTATTCTATATATAGAAAGCATTTTTTCAAAAAATTAGTTAATCTTTTTTAATTATGAAAGTTTTTCTATTTGTTATATACACATATTATTTTTCTTCTACAGAAGATGAGGTAAACCAAGATCCAGAAATTATTGAAAGTCGAAAAAAGGCCATTAGTTGGCTTTTCTCTAAGCAAAATGAAGAAGGAGGTTGGGGAACAAAAGATAATCCTGAAACTCATAGAATTCTTACCACTCTTAGTTTATCAAATTATAATTATACACAACATAGTTTAAGCCATCATCAAGGTCTTACAAAACTGAGTTATGAACTTACTTCACTTTTAACGTAAGTTCAGTATTTGTCTATATTAAATATTACTAAAGCATTAAATTATATTAGTTCAGCATTTTGTCAAACATTTAATTTAGTTCTAAACTAAATTTTGAATTTCATTAAAAAAATGTCATAAAAGTGAAAAATATCAACATTGTAAACACAATTTAATTAATCATATATTCTATTAATTTTTATTTAATTCATGAAAACTTTATCTAGTCAGATAATAGTCAGATTTTTGAATTAAAAAAAATGTTGGTTGTATGATAGAGATTTAATTTCTTTATATATAAATTAGTTTACATACCTATATATATAAACTAATTTATGAGAGAACATTTTAGTAATTAATGTAAATAATATAAAATTAAACAAAAATTGTAAAAAAATGCATACTATATGAATAAAAATTTTCTAAAACTTTATTTTTACTTTACTGTAATAGATATCAATACTTTCATTACCCATATAATAGAGTTCAATTTTATTGATTAATATTTCATTATTTGTAAATATAAGTTATTGAAGCTTATTTATTTCCTAAATTACTGTTCAACGTTATGTATTTTTTTTAATCCTATATAAACATGTATCATTATATTTTAATTTTTACATATACTGTACAGGGTGTTAAAAAAATTAGACCAACAAAATGAAATAGGTGGTAGCGAGGTCATTGCAAGCATTTTTGGTCATATAAATGGAGGGCTGCCATAGTTCTTTACAAGATATAGACTACTGAGCTTTTTTTAGTGATTGCTGCCCTGTGATGCACAAATACAGTACAGAAGAGCCTGAAATTATTGTTAAACATTTGTTAAAGTTATGCATAGAGTGCTATTCATTCCTACTGTTCTAAAAACTACCATGAAAATTCTCTCCAAGCTGTATTATCTGCAGGGCTTTAAGCCTTGTGCAGCATAATAATGAAAGGAATGTAACAACCTGGACTGCAAAGGGATAATGGGACAAAATACATGTGAAAATGCTGGGGTTAGAGACGGTTAATCTCCACTCAACTGACACTAATGTGAGATGGGGCAGTGAGATCCCGCTCATTATAATCAGGAAGGATAATTAATTTAAAGATAAAAAGGACACTGAGAACCGTGAGATCTCTGCCTCATACGTCATGGTCCAGACACTGTTCCTAGAAACGAAAATGGAAGTAGGCTTAAGTCAATTTATAAAATGATTAATTGTATTTATTTGCACATTAATAAAGAAAAGGACTACAATTAACATAATATTCAAATAATAATATATCAAACCAATATTCAAGTAAATGAGAAAACAATGAATTGATTATTCAACCATTTAAACTTTCCTAACATAAACTACAAATATTTTTGAGAGAGCTTACAATAAAACATATATGTTACTGTTACCTGTCCTTGTAATTATGGACATGACATGATGAGAGAACCTTTTCCTTTGAGTGGGAGATCTCATATCATTTTTTCATGATGGGATGGATGCATCAAAATTTAGGCAGGAACAACAAGGAACATACAGTATTTACTTTGCTACTGACATGTTATTCTTGACAAAAAGCACAGTAAAGAGGTGATCTCTATCTTTTATATAGAATCAGTGGACTAATGAGGATTGTTTATGATTCTTTTCACACACTGTTCCTGAGGAAACTACAAAGTGTTACTTTCACTTCTAAAGAAACAATGTCACTTCTCAAATGATTCACAGGAAGTGTGAAGATGACAAGAAAGATAAACTTTCTATCTTTTTACAGCTTAATAATATTCTAAAATATTGACTAAAAATCTTTTTTAAAAGTATAAAAATGTTCTTTAACAAACTCCCAGTTCTCACATACATATTAGGACCCTATGACAAATCAAATGATTAAAGTAAAGGAAAAAATATTGTATAAGAACCCTACTTCCTTGTGACCCAGAGCAGTTTGTTTCTTTTCCCCTTCAGGATGTCCCTGTTAGTATTTGTTCATGTAGCATAGTCCAGACATAAAAATATTTGGCTTGATTACCACCTTTTTATTGTTAATTGCAGTTAATATTTGATATGCAAATAAAAGTGTTACCAATAAACAAATAACAACTAACAAACATTCTGTGCTGTGAGTCCAGTTTTCACTTTTCTGAGATGCATTTCCCTAGGTTTTGAAAACTGCTATGATCAGGAAACAACGCAGGCAATATTCCTACACTGCATGCATGTGTGCAAGGCAGCAAAGAAACTTTAAGAGCCTATATCTCATAAGGGAAACTGCATTGATCCCCAGTTAATATACCAAATTGCTTATATTGTCCTTTTCTATTATCCATTTGATTCTGTTGGTCTTCTTAACAACCTATATAATAAAATTTATTTATTAACACTTATTTTATAAGGATTGTGTTTTTTTTAAACTTATGTAAAATAAAACAGCTTTAGTCTCAACTACACTGCATTTTTATATTAAATTGATTTTGTTTTTGTTTTATTTTGTAGTATATTTTTTTCTTATTAAAATGGCAAGATGCAATTTTTTTTCTAGATGTGACACAATTTCATCAGGGCAGTTAGCATTATATATAAATTCTATATTGGCAACATGCTACAAAAGTTATGATTTTTATGATATCATAAGAAGAATGAAACACAAACCAAAGATATCTAATTATGAGAGAGGTCTTGTATCTCTATCAATTTGCATTGCTGGATATCGTGTACCTAAGGAAGATATTCAACATTATTTAAAGTTGCTTAAAAATCAAACTTCAAATATTGACAAAGGTATGTAAAGAAACTTTACAAATTACAAATTTTAAAATTTTGGTTACTTGCTTTGAAATTAGATTTTAAAACAAAAATTTACTCCATTTCTTTTATTAAATTTTTAATGTAAATTTAAAACTGATACATATTATTAATAAGCAGAGATCTAATTTATTTATGTGTAAATGATCACAAATGAAGCAATGTTTTGTATATACAGGATGGTTATAATTAAAGTTGCGCTACTCAGACCTGTCTAGAACCCGTTCTCGTGGATGTATTTTGATGAAACTTGCCATACATGTTATATGGACTGTGGGGAAAAGGAAAATGCAAAAGAATATTTAGTTCAAATTTTTACCACTAGGTGAAAAATGGCGCATGAAGAACAAGAAACACAAAATGGAAACACACAAAACATTTTTATTCACAACATTTGTTCAATGTGCAATCAATTTGCATCAATTACATGTTCAAAATGCTTTGCAATGCTGTAAGGCATTTTGAACATGTGACTGAATTTTTTGAACACGTGAATTTTTTTGCATTTTCCTTTTCCCCATGGTCCATATAACATGTATATCAAGTTTCATCAAAATACATCCATGAGAACAGGTTCTAGACTGGTTTAATTATAACCACCCTGTATATATAATCCAAAACATTGCATTATTTAAAATACTGTATTAAAATCTATGATAGAAATAAATCATAACAACTTTATCCATTTAAAGGATTTAGGCAATAACCCTTTCTTGATTTTCTTAGATTAAAATTTAAAATAGAAACATATTCAAGTAAAATATTAAGTATTTTATTGTTAAATCATGGCATTAAATATAATGACTATTTCAATGACTAGTTCTTTGAAACACTTTTTAAAATATTTTTTATATAAATTATATTGAAAATTACACATTAAATAGCAAATTCATAATGATAAATAAATTAGGCAATTTATTTATAAGAATATAGTTAGTTATAACTATTAAACTATATTCTTTCTTTTTTTTTAGATACAAAAGCAATCATTGTAATGGCTTTAATATGTGTTAAGAGAAGTCATAGTTATTATAATTTTCTTGAGCCTTATATCCAATATCAGTTACATTTATTCAAAACATTACAAAATGGCAATGATAGCAGCTTTGGAAATATTTATACTTCAGCATTAATTGTTCAGGTAAATAAATTAATATGCATGTTATACAGATGATATAACAGGTTGAGAAGGAGTTAAGAAACTACATAGTTAATATGAAAAATTTGGATAAAAAAGTCTTTATGTACAAAATTAAAAATTGTTTTAAACTTTTTCAATATAACTTTTGAAAAGATTTTATAACTAAATATTTTAAATTTAATATTGAAAATTTTGTTGTTTGTTTATATTAGAAACTTTTACAAACTTAATTCTTTTAAAATCTTATAGTGATATTTTTCTTGGAAGAAAAACATGTTGAGCAGTTATATTAAACATTTTCAGTATTCTAAAGATAAGTGACAGAGAATTCAAAATAGTATCCTATTTAACAGCCCAGAACCGATCCTGGATAGAATCATTGTAAGCGTTGTATGTGTAGCTTACACCATGAGGTTGGTGCTCTGTAAAGCTCATGCGCAAATGCCTATAATCTGGCTGTTTTTCACCGTTCAAATATTTTCGTCATGGAAGCTGTCCTGTATTCGACAATGCGGCGCTTCCGTTGGAAATATCCATATACAAATTTATATTCGAAGATACAATAGCAATCTTACTGTTTTTTTCACATGTAGTATAAAAATTTGTAATAAGATATATTCAAATATAAATACATATTATGCTATTATTTTCATATTTTAGAAAATACAAGGGAAGTGGCACTTTCACACTTTCAAGGACGGCACGCTACTTTATTTAACTGAGAAAAAACAAAATAATTAAATTACATATGAGCATAATTGAGTTACTTTATTTGAGAAAGCTATACAGAATTATAAAATTCTATAAAATTAATTACTGTACATTAAAAAATTAATATTACTGATAATTTAGTTTCTAATTTTTAATATAATTTTACAGATAATAATGTTTAATTTCATGTTCTGTATTTATTATTAATATAAAAGATAAAAATCAATTTTTGATTAATGCATTCATTATATATATCATTTTCAAAAATATCAATAAAATTTTTATTATTTACATTTTCATTAAAACTTCTCATTGCTTTGGAAAATATTTTTTGACAGTTGTTAAAATAATTTCATTTCTGATATTTTGCAGTCTCTAATTGCCTATGATGATGATAAGGATGATTGGCCTTTTCGAAATAGTCTCCAATATTTTCTATCACAACAAAAAGAAGATGGCTCTTTTGGTGATTTACTAGCCACTTATTTTGTTCTTCCTATACTTAATGGACACAGTTTGTTACATATAAAAAATATTTCATGTGAAGATTCATATGAAAAATATGAAGGTAACTTTTTTTTATAATATACAAAAAATATTTTTTATAGTATAATATTTATGGTGATACATTTAAAAAGTAATTTCTTATAATGTAAATTTTTCTATATTTTAATTTTCTATATTTTAGAGATAAGAAATTTAAATTTAATTATCATCTCATTAATTTATGTATTATGAATAATTTTATCTTGTAATCCAGTGGGTTCCATTTTCCAATAAAGTATGGTCTTGTTTTATGCAGGATTGCGTGTCAGCTGATACTGTGTAAAACAAAATTCTGTTTAAATTTGTTCTCCACTCCAAATAGTCCAAAATGATTGAAAATGGTTATATAACTATTTACAATCATTTTGGAATTTTTGGAGTGTCCATTTTGGAGTACCAATCCAAATTAAAATATGCTTTACTTATATTTTTTCTATAATGTTTTACTTATATTTTTTCTATAATGAATAACATTTTCCAATAAATTTAATAAAAATAAATTTCTGTGTATAAATATTATATAGTGATAAATAAATAAATTTATATTCAAAATTAATCTTATTTTTCAATAATATTTTATAATAATAATAATATGCATAATTATTATTAATTTAAACTTGATAATTACATATTGATATTTCTTTTATTTTAGAGTTTGAGACAAATAAGCAAAATACGTCCATTGAAGTTCGTTATTCTCTAAGTGATAGAAATATTTCGAAATTGATCGCTGTGCCTGAAAACTCCACTTTTTTAGATGTCATGAAAATTGCCCAAGAATCAGATTGTAAATACAGGTATATTTGAAAATTTCAATTTTATATTTCGATTTTTATAATTATTACAGTTCATTAAATATTATCATTATGAAAACTTTCATTGCTATCCATCGAGCGGGAATACTCAGCCATGTGGGGTATTATCATTCAATGGTTAGGCATTGGCACTCATAATTTCACTTAAAGATTTACATACAATAATAGTTACATTTATAATTATTTGGTGTTTCTATTCTGCAGTCTTTTTGTGACTACTTTTTGCATTTTTGTCTTGGTCTTAGATTTTCGCTTTCTAATGACTCTAGTTTGTGACTTTTTTGGAGTAGCTATTCAAATTTGTAAATTTTTTATTATGTTTATTTACTCAATTTTCNAGTATTATTAAGAATGAAACTGTCAACAGATATCAAATATAGAAATAGAATAACAGTAATTTACTCGGCACTGTTTTGTTGTTTGTTTTGTTTTGATATCTGAATTACTGTTCGTAAATCTTATTCAGATAGAGATTTTTTCATAATATGTATGATATTTGATTCGCTCATAATATTTTAATTATACATAAATATACGGTGTTTCAAAAATTTTTCATGTTCGCTCCATGTTTTCAAAAAATTATCTACATAACGAAGAGTGAACCATAGATTCTGAACTGAATTAAAATCAATGGGTCAATAAGTTATCGCGCTACTGTTTGTTACATTTAGTGATACAGTATATAGATTATATGAAAAACAATAGCATATACTGTAAATGGCGCATTTAAAACCTGCGAGTGGAAATGCGAGTTTATTAGCCCCCACCAGTGGGCGAGTGGTCTCCGTTGCCGCTCATCGTAGTGGTGACCAGACCCTANGGCGTAGTCATAGGTGAGTGCGTCAGTTATAAAAAGGAGTTCATAGTGTTTGCTCATTATCCCAGTTTTAAAAAAGTGGTTAAAGCATACAAAACTATATTCGGAAATATAATGAATTAATTGTTCATTGTCACTATTGTAGGTACAGTAGTTATTTTGTAAACACTATATAGATAAGTAAGATATTCCTAGCTTGTTCGTAGCATGTCATCGATGATCTCAGAAAGCTAGAAAACTGACGGAATCGATCATGTGATTCACATGTTGTCATATCGAAACGCCCGACATAACGCTACTAACATGCCGCTAACATACCGCTTTTTACATTTCAGGATCTGGTCACTTTATATGTATTATATTCCAGGAGTATTTCAGAGGTAGTATGCTGGGCCAAGTCCTTAAAAACACCTTTCAGACATATTAAACTTTTTTAAATTAATGCTTTAGTCCACGTTTTAAATATTAATACAACAAATTGATAAGATTACAACTTTTATTTTATACTTTTAGATATTTTATCAGTTTGATTGAATTTATAATTTACACATTAGTTCTACAATCTATGTACTGTACAATAGAAGTTCGTTAATCTGGGACCCGGTAATTCAGAAATGCCCGATAATTATACGGCATTCTTTTTTTTAAATCTTTGCCACGTGGGCACAAAGAGGGTATAGAAAAAAATCCATCGAATCGGGCAGTCCCACAATAGGACTAGCCAATTCGACGATGACATGGTTAAGACACAAAGATAAGATAGAAAGTTCTATCCCAACTACATAAATATGGAGTGGATGATATTTTGTTTTGATGCAATTATAAATATCAATTCCGTTTACTTGTGCTATCAGGAACTTAATTCTTAGTAGTTGTAGTGGTTGATTGCTACAGTATGTTATCGACAATAATGGGACAAACGAATTAATTTACTTACGTATGAAAAGCCANTCAATAATATTTTATAATAATAATAATATGCATAATTATTATTAATTTAAACTTGATAATTACATATTGATATTTCTTTTATTTTAGAGTTTGAGACAAATAAGCAAAATACGTCCATTGAAGTTCGTTATTCTCTAAGTGATAGAAATATTTCGAAATTGATCGCTGTGCCTGAAAACTCCACTTTTTTAGATGTCATGAAAATTGCCCAAGAATCAGATTGTAAATACAGGTATATTTGAAAATTTCAATTTTATATTTCGATTTTTATAATTATTACAGTTCATTAAATATTATCATTATGAAAACTTTCATTGCTATCCATCGACCGGGAATACTCAGCCATGTGGGGTATTATCATTCAATGGTTAGGCATTGGCACTCATAATTTCACTTAAAGATTTACATACAATAATAGTTACATTTATAATTATTTGGTGTTTCTATTCTGCAGTCTTTTTGTGACTACTTTTTGCATTTTTGTCTTGGTCTTAGATTTTCGCTTTCTAATGACTCTAGTTTGTGACTTTTTTGGAGTAGCTATTCAAATTTGTAAATTTTTTATTATGTTTATTTACTCAATTTTCACCATTTAGTAGTGTTTGAATACAAATAGATGAAATATCACTTAAAAACACTGGTTGTTGAACTTAGCTTACATGAGCATCATTACCCTTCATTGCCATATTGGATTCTGGTGCTTTTTTGATGGCCTAACAGCATATTATAAATAAAACAAAAAGCAGAAATGGGAAGCTAAATATATGCAGTTTGTACACATAATGATTAAAACTAACAATTTAAAATAAAGATGTATTTATCATATGTTAAAATTTGCAAAATTTTCGAAGATGATCACCTCAAAAACAACACACGAATGAAAGAAACTATGCTTCTGATGACAACCATCACATGACTATAGATTTATGATGACATTTGCTACCTGGCCACAACAATTACACATTGACGATTCAATTGTTTTGAGATAACTACGTGAGCAGGATTGCAATCTGAGCAGGGGAGAATTTTCTGGGCATGCTTAGCATCCGCATGCTTAAGAAAAGTTTTGACTGTCAATATACTTTTTATATGAGAACAAATATGCCAATAATAATTTATTCTAATGTGTAAACTCTTTTATCATTTGTGTTTGCTTTTACATTGACAGCTAGCGGATAGCCGTTTTAAGTCAGTGAGATGCTTGCGGGAACTCGATCGCTTATTTGTGAGGAGGTTTGCCATGGCAAACAAGTGCGCGCGCATGATATCATTCGAAGCATTTAACACAACCAGTTTGTATCAAAAGCTTCGGTACTCAGTCAGCATACATGTATTGTGTACAGGGCAGATCTACATAGAGATTAATAGGGCTTAAGCCCTAGCCCTTAGTGTCAAGGGCCCACAAAATTTGAATTATTATCATAAATTTTTAATACTTTTTCATTATAATATATTCCATATAGATATAATGGGCTTTATAATAGTCCATACCTTTTTATTCACACCAAATAACGTTTCTGCCTATTGTTTAGTGCTAGAGATAGGCCTATTATTCATATTATAACTTTCAGCATGCCCAAAAATTTTGGTCAGGTTTCGCCCCTGCCTCTGAACATCATTGCCCAACTTTTCACTATATAAATTACAAGTTTATCAGTGAGAAATTCATCTGTATAGATATTGTCCCTTATAAATTATAAGTGAATCGGGAGAAGATGTCACACTTTTTCCTTTTGATGGAAATATTAGGTGCAGTTTACTTATTTGTGTTCTTTGGATGCAATTATTAAATTTTGAAACATCCTTTAAAAGGATCTTCCAAAATTGGCACAGAACAACAAAAGATTAAGTTCATTTTTGTAATAATGAATTTTCATCTTATGTGCAAGTTAGCATCTTATCTTGACTGTCTTGGAATCATTTAAACAACCTTTTTCACTGGTTGCTGACAATCGAAAACAATTTTTAGTGCATAATAAACATGATTTATGATTATCGGTTTATTAATAACTTGTGAATGTTTTAATAATAAATTTGCAAAATCAATTATAGCTAATTAGGCTGATATTTACTTTAGATAATTTATGAATTTATTTTAAAATTCCAGATTTTATTTTTTAAATTTAGTTTTCAAGTTGTTTAAAGATGTCTAATGGAGTCAGTTGTTAAATGACTCCATTAGACATCTTATAAATTCATAATTTGAATTTTGTAAACATTACGTACATAGCAGATTTAAATTTAAATAAAAATTTTTGTTTTGTAATGAAATTGCAAAATTTATCTGTGTAGATATTGTCATTCAAAAACAGGGTACTTCAAAATATCTGATAGAAAGACATCATTAATTACTTAATTATTTTTTAGTTTGTGATAATAAAAGAAAGAAAATTATAATTTTCTATGAAAATTGAATTTCTCTTTATTCTAAATACTGAATCTAAATACATAAAATTACTTGTCCTGACTGAATGAATGAATGACTAACTGACTGGCTGAATGATTCATCATCGCTCAGAGCAAACCGCTGAACCTAAAGAGGTGAAATTTGGTACACAGTTAGGGTACGTCATGAAAACGTACTACACTAAGAAGGGATTATTCGAAATTTTCAAGCGGGGGGGAGAGGGAGAGAATTAAGGCTTAACCGGAAGAACGGCTTTTACTGTACTGTTTTAGATATGATTTTTGGCTTTTATCTGCGTTTTAGTAGGGTATGCCATGAAAACGTACACTAAGAAGGGATTTTTAGAAATTCCCCGCGGGGGGAATTAAGGCTTAACCGGAAGACTGGCTTTTACTGTACTATTTTAGATGCAATTTTTTGTTTTTATCTTCGTTTTAGTAGGGTACGTCATGAAAACGTACACTAAGAAGGGATTATTCGAAATTTTCAAGCGGGGGAGAGGGAGAGAATTAAGGCTTAACCGGAAGAACGGCTTCTACTGCACTATTTGAGATGCGATATTTTGT